>NC_052349.1:66563770-66591131 GCF_009727055.1 Benincasa hispida
TGGACCTATTCAAAAGAATCCTATCTGACTACTCGCCTGATTTCTGATGTAACCCCTCCTGTCTTCGGCTGTGTCGCGTTTGTCCACTCCCATGATCCAAATCGCACAAATTCACCCCTTGTGCTCAGAAATGTGTTTTTGTTGGGTACCCTCTCCACCAACGTGGGTATAAATGCTATCATCCGTCCTCTCATAAGTATTTTTGTCTCCATGGACATTACTTTCATTGAAGATCAACCCTCCGTTAGTCATCTTCAGGGGGAGAGCTTGAGTGAAGAGCCTAATTGGTCCTCCTATGATATCCCTTTAGGGGAACGGCCCCGATTCCTTCTCCTAGTTCTGAAAAAGTCTGTCCTGTCCTCCTGTCCTCCCTACCAACCAAATTCCATGGATAACCTACTATAGGAAAAATCTTAGAAAGGAAGGGACGACACCTGTTGAACAGCCGGCTCCAGTCCATGAATCAGACCCTGCATCTGGTCCAGGTACGTGTATCCCTGAAACTAATGATGTTGATATATGTATGGAGACTGACAAGTGCAGGGAAGATAAGGATGAAGGAGGTGACAATACTGAAAATGTGACAGATGAGGAGACAGCTAAGAATGATAGCAGTAAAGGAAAAAAGCCAGTTTTTGATAAGGAATTGGAAGATATATTGAAATCCTTGATATACAGATGACCAATCATGCTGAGAAACCTAGAGAGTTGGAAAATCATGATGCCTCTCTCAATCTTTCAATAGCACTGAGGAAAGATACTCGTTCAAGTGCGAAATACTCTTATGCACAGTGTCACAATCGCTCTTTCGGAAGCTTCTCTTAGCGATTGTGCGGCACTTGTTCCCGCTCACGAACAAGCCAGCCAACTCGAATACGGACTGCCGATGGCACACCGAGTGCCTCTTGCAACCTCCAACCCCGTTTTAGGGAAAATGGTTTTAGAAAACGGGTTTCGAGAAAAGGTTTTCGTAAGAAGATTTGAGAGTGTGTATAAAGAAAGAAAGATTGTAGTAGACTAGAAAGCAATAAGCAACAACAACGGCTTTATAGAGTACTACTCCGGGTATGAGGAAGTGATGGTTAGTCTTATCCCCATATAGTGCATTCTGAACAAAAAGCTACCTGGCGGCATATGCAAAAGGGCGAGTGGTCACTTACAATGAAAATGTAAAGAAAGCAAGCTAACTAAACTAATACAATACAGGATATGAAAGTAAGCTAGAAGGGGTTGGATTGGGCATGCGGCCATGGGCAACAGGCCCTGGACAAGCATGACCGTTACATTCTCCCCCACTTAATTGGTTGACGTCCCCGTCAACGACCTTGTTCAAAATCTGCGACGGCTGGAGCTGCACTTTTCAAGTCTTCGGCTCGCTCCCAACTGATCTTCTTCGTCGGGAGATCCTTCCATTTCACTAAGAACTCTGTCAGTTCTCGTCTGGGTCTTCCAATACGGCGTGTACGTTTATCCAGGATTTGTGCAACTTCTTTCTCAGCAGAACTCTTCATCGTGACCGGTGGGCGCCTTAGCATGTTTCGCTATTCATCTTCGGGATCGGGATGATAGGGCTTCAGGATACTCACATGGATGACAGGATGAATCTTAATCCATGAGGGTAACTGAACCCTATATGAGGTTCTCCCGACCTTCTCAATTACCTCCACTGGACCTTCATATTTCCTTACTAGCCGTTGGTCTCTCTGGCCTCGGAAACGAAACTGTTCCGATCGGTAGCTTGATCAGGACCTTGTCCCCAGCTTGAAACTCAAGGGCCTTCCGCTTCTTATCAGCCCACTTCCTTCATCCTCTTCGATGCTCTTTCTAGGTAGGCGCGAGCGATCTCAGAGGTTTTGCTCCACTCTTTAGTGAAGTTATGTGCCTGAGGACTTTTGCCTGCATAAGGGTGGTCCACCAAGTGTGGCATGAGTGGCTGTCTGCCGCACACCACTTCGAAGGGCGTTTTTCCGGTCGCGGAACTCTGTTGGCTATTGAAGCTGAACTGAGCCACATCTAACAACTGGACCCAGTTCTTCTGTCTAGCGTCGATAAAGTGACGCAGATATTCCTCGAGCATACTGTTGAAGCGTTCCGTTGACCATCAGTTTGGGGATGATAGCTAGAGGAGATTATCAGTGATGATCCCAATATTCTGAAAATTCTGTCCAGAATGTCCCAGTGAATCTTCCGTCCCGATCGCAACAATGCTCATGGGGACACCCCATAATTTCACAATGTGTTTGAAGAACAGCTGAGCAGTCATCACGGCTGTGCACATTTTCGGCGTTGGGACGAACGTGGCATATTTCGAGAAACCGGTCGATGATAACAAGGACTCCGATTCAAACTCTCCCACCTTGGGCAAATGGGTGATGAAGTCGCAGAGACACACTCTCCCACGGTCTAGAGGGCACCCCCCCCCCCCCCCCCCCCCCCCTCCCCCGCCCCCCCACCCCCCCCTCAGGTAGGGGTTTCAGTCAGACCCGCTAATTTCGCCTTTTCAACCTTATCTTTGTGGCAGACAAGGCAAGTCTTGGATAAATTGGGCATGACATCGCTCGAAGATTGTGGCCAATAGTAGTCCTTGGCTTCAGAAGGGCATTAAGTCCTCTGGCCAACCATTATGTCCTGGAACAGGTGCCTTTACCTGAAGGGCACAAGACAGTTGGATGCAAATGGGTGTTCACCGTAAAATATAAATCAGATGGGACGATTGACCGATATAAGGCCAGACTGGTTGCTAAAGGTTTCACCCAGTCCTAGGGAGTTGATTACTTTGAAACATTCTCTCCCGTGGCCAAACTCAACTCTATTTGGGTTTTGTTGTCGATTGCTGTAAACAAAGATTGGTCACTTCACCAGTTAGATATTAAAAATGCATTCCTGAATGGAGAACTTGATGAGGAAGTCTATATGAGCCCTCCTGGATTCAAGAGTCAGTTCAAGCACAGGGTTTACAGATTGAGAAAGTCATTATATGGACTGAGGGCTTGGTTTGATAGGTTCACCACATTTGTTAAAGCACAGAGATATAAACAAAGGCACTCAGGTCATACACTGTTTACGAAAAGGTCCGACTCCGGGAAGATTGCAGTCCTCACAGTGTATGTTGATGATATTGTTCTGTCTGTCGATGATGAGGGTGAAATTACAAGGCTCAAAACAAGAATGGCCAGAGAATTTGATATTAAAGACCTTGGCAAGCTGAGATACTTCCTTGAAATGGAAGTAGCTTGATCAAGAGAAGGTATTTCATATGCAGTAAGCGTGGTAAGCCAATTTATGCAAGCTCCCTATGAGGAGCATATGACTGCGGTTAAGCGTATTCTTAATATCTAACTGGTAAGGGTTTGATGTTTTGTGATAATAAATCAGCAAGTTGGGTCTTATTGATATTTATGCCCCAACTTGAGGGGGAGTGTTGAAAGCAGGGTTTTTTCCCTAAGGGTATTATTATAATTGTCTTCTACCCTAGGGCTCTCTACTATCTATTTATTCACCTTGTTCTCTTGTATTCAGTGTATCAATTAAAAATAATAAGGAAAATATTTGTATCGTGGTTTTTCTCCCTATTCTAGGGTTTCCACGTAAACTGTGTTGGTCTCTCTTTTCTTATATTTCATCAATAATCACTTCTGATAATCAATACAAAAAGAACAAGACAACATACCAATTCTTTAGGAGCATCAAAAGCAACTTCAGCAGGTTGATCAGCCCCAGCACTTGCTAAGCAACCTCCTTTGCAGCTCAAGTATTTTTTCATACTATCCCAGAAACACAAATAGAATATAAGAAAGTACATAATTCATAAGTCATAGACCAAAGCACTGAAAAGAACCAGAGTAACTAATGATTGGAAGCAAATTATATATCCACTTTTCTATTAAAAAACACTTGCATCAAGGAAAAAAAAAACAGTGGCTTCATTAAGAAATGGGGACAAAAAACAAACAGCGGCTTACTCACATGTCACAGTGATTTAGGACCAAAATCTTGTTTGGGACACACGATTGTTCATTCGACTTGCAAACTGAATCACATGACTCTCCTTGTCTATCATAGATTCAGTTCATAAGAGTAAGAAAGATGTTAAACAATGTAAAAATAAACAAACCTGGGATAACTACCCAGCGAAAGATACCTTCCAATAACGACATTGATGCCATTGAGTCTGAATTCTAGTTGTGTGCCGTTGACTCCTATGAAGTCCATTTTAAGTATAATAAATTGTATAAGATGAGAAATAATAAACCAAATGAAAAGTTAATGCTTAGAAAACCATATAAAAAACATAATCCAGTGTTTGAAAAAGAAGCACAAACATTACAGAAGGATTAAAGAAAACAGAGTGAACTATTTATTTCGATGACAACCAAACTTTCACAGAGCAGAAATGAAAGGACATGCAATGGGTATCGTAAAAACGAGTCGACATTAACAACAACCAAAGTGAGAATAGTTTAGCAGTAATTGGCATCTCCTTCTTCCTAGAGATCAAAGGTTCAAATCTCCATTATCCCCACTTGTTGTACTAAAAAGCCAATAAGAGTAGAGCCAAACAACAATGTCAAACACCTAACAACTAAAAAAACGTGCTCCATTGTTAAGAATAGATAAGGGGATGGAAACAAAACTCTTTAGACATTATCACCCGAAGGGAGGCATTGGATTAAAATATGGACCACATCTCCCTATGACAAATGTTGTATAAAGATGCCAAAAAGGATCTCCACAAAGCACCTCCCCCTCACTAAATGGGAGGATTGGAAACCACCTCTCCCTAACCATTGCATGACAAGAGCTATAACAGGCAAAGGAAATGTTAAAAAGACTCCATAAATGCATAGATAATCAAGGAAGCAAAGCTGCATCTCCAAAGCATGTGTTCCAAATTCTATGAGGCAATCTTACAAAAAAAAAAAAAAAAATACCCTCGTGGATTTTAAAACAAGGAGCAAGTCCTTTGTATCAAATCAATATTTTTTTCCTCCACACATGACTTACCAGGAAAAAACTAGCCTTCTTTGGGGCCTTCACTTTCCAAAACAAGGAAAACAAGGAAGTGTTTCAATGCGGAGAGCAATAAAAATGGGAGAACATAAAGTCAATAGAAAAACCACTAGATGTGTCATGAATTCACAAAGAAGTACATCCCTAGATCCAAAGGAAGGGTAGAAGTGTAGTAATAAAGGAATCAAGAAAATTTTAGAGGATTCCCCGTCAATAAAAGGATGCACAAAACCAAAGTTGGAAAAACCCATATCCCTTGTTTCTAATAGAACTAGGACGTGTTCAAAACCCAATGGCCCAAAAATTCCAATCAACCCAATCTAACCCAACACAACCCAAATGGGCTGGGTTGGGTAATAAATTTGTTTGGGTTTGGTTTGGCTCATATAAATGAACACTTTCTGCATTGGGGGTTGGTTCATGGGTGGGTTGGGTTATAAACTGGCATGGGTTGGTTGGATTCAAATAAATGAAAACTTCATAAGTGGGTTGTGATTCACAGATTCACAGAAAATTAGTCTATGTAAGAATTGTACCAATACGAATTTATATAACTAATTTAAAGAAACCTTCTTTTGCTTAGAAAATAGGTGAAGGCAACCTGGGTACAAGTTGTCAAACGGCTCAGTGGGTTCTCTTCCCAGCTCCTGAACTCCTAAAACTTTCTCTTAAATTTCACTCCTCGACTAAAATGTCAAAACCACACCTTTAACAAATCCTCTCCCAACCTAGCTCCTACCAAACTCATCTGTAATCTTTTTTGTTTTCCCATTGTCTAGCACAAATCTGATCAAATGTTCACATTTCAGCTATACCAATTCTTCCAAATTACCTAGTTGTCTAAAAATCTATTTTGTTCATACATATAAGAACTGGGGTATATTGCAAATATATGGAAAGAGGTAGAGCCAAACGACCAAGGGTAGAAAATCAGAGACCAAGAAGGCTATTACATGAAGCATCAATTCAAGATAATCAGAGTACTGTGATTACCAAAGACCATATTGTGAAGCAGCAGTCCAAGTTCGCAAAAACATCAAAAGATTTCTGTATTGGAAGATGATTCAGTTTGTTTCTAGCCAAAGAAAAAGAATCCACAAAAGAGCTCTGACTACACACTTCCAAATCACTTTTGCTTCATCTTTCAGCCACAAACCATTTCTTCCATATCACATGGGCTACATTGTATTTTTTACATTATAATCCTCTCTCTTATAAGCTTATTCTTATTTCTTATAAACATCAGGGAATGCAATTACAACAGCCTACAATACACTAAATCTAAAAGAAAAAGTAAGAAAGACAGCTGATATATTAACAATAATGAAATGGAAGATCAGCAAACAAATAATGGAAATGAAGACAACAAAGTGAGAATGTGGACAATCAGGGAATGCTAAAATATGAAGCACACCTAGAAAATGGTTCTAAAAAAAGGTTACACATGGCATTGACCTCTGTGCAATAGTTCTAAAAATCATAATCCCTGTATGGTTTGGATTCAGCTATTAAAGTTGGTAAATATTCCATGGTAATTTACAACTGCCAAGAAGAGTTCCGATCAAGTTCAACTTCATTGACTAACCTGAAGAATATGACGGCAGAGAAAAGCAATGATGGTAAGCACTGTGATAAGCATTTTCATGCACCTGAAAATCTTAAATTCTATCAAATATTTCAACTGTGAAAATAAGAGATATGACGACAAATTATTAATTCATCATAGTTTACAAGGACTATAAATCAAAATGATAACATTGTGTAAAGCATTCAAAAGGATATTCTTAAATTGGAGTGGCACTTGGTATCCATTAAAGTACATATACACCCTAGCCTGACTTGTTGGAGCACCAAAAATAATGACACAAATGACACTTAAACTTATGGCCCTAGAAATAGAAAAACTTCCATTTTATAAACATTACGCAATACTAGAAAAAGGATTGCACATGTTTAGCTGGTTTATATAAAGGCTTTTCATAAAAATTATATGTTGTGCTTAAAAACTCCAAGGAGGATCATCAAATGACACATAAAATGCAATAATACCAGTTTCATTGTAAATATTTTGAAGAAAATATCAATGCAGGATCCTTACAACACTCTCAGAATTGTGACGACACCTCCCAACACAGAAATCAAAGACGCTGGCATATGTCCCTGCAAGATGAAGCATACTTTTAAATGTTTAATCTTATACTAACAGTGTCTTTAGAATAACTTGTGAAAAATGCTTTAAAAAAATAAATCAACTTTTCTTCAAGTACCTTTGCAAAAATTAATTAATTAAAAAATAATCAATGTAGCTTTTTTTAATGATTTTAGATGATAAAATATTTCTTTTATAAAATTTTAAAATAAAATAAAGCTTAAATAAAAATACCTCAAAAAAATTGAAGTAGATTAAAAGTCATTTTAGGATAATCTATCTTTCAAGAGTTTCTTTAAAAATAAGAAGTGGAATAAGCTTAAATACTACCTAATCATTCTTCCTCATAATGGAAGCTTGTATACAAGTTCTAGTCATTACTATTAGTCATTACCTGCAGTGGCTGGCTTGGCAATTTTGATTTTTAGTATTTGCTCCCTTTTTGTCTGCATGCAAGCATCCAGAAAGGCACCAAATTTTAGATTCCAGCTCGAACATATAACGAAAAAGAAGACTAAATAAAAAGAGAATTGCATTATAAAAATCAAGAAGAAACCCATCATACCCTTGAAGGATTCTGGCAGCATGAAACACAGTATTCATATGAATTGCAACATTGTGAAACAAGATTGCAGCCACTGCAAGGTGTAAACAGCAAAATAAGCACTAAGCTTGACAAAACCCTTATACTCATCATGAGCCATTGAAGATTTATTGGGGGAGAGGGAAAAAAGAAAAAAGAAAAAGAAAATAAAAAAAACTCACTGACAAGGAAATTTCTCCCCTTTCCCAAGACAGCAATGAGATAGTGGATCAACAGACAAAGCATCACATACATAGCCTGCAACGAGAGCACAATAATTATGCTGAATGGAAAAGGTATACATTAGTTTTTGTGAGAAAGTTTCAATTTCTAACAACATAAAAAGGTACAGGACTTTCCAGAATATTTAATATTTTTAGAATATTATGAAGATCAAGAAATGATAATAAGTAGGAAACATAAGTGTTGTCATAGCCAAGAACGGCAGAGGTAATCGTTGAAAATTAAAATCACAGATGGAATATCTAAATAGAAGTAATAGAAATCAATAAAGAACAAGAAGGTATCTTCCTTACAACTTAGCAAACTGATGTCGTGCAACAATGCTGTATTACCGTGGATATGACCAAGAAGAGTCTAGCAAATAGGTAGGCAATGCAACATAATTGACTACCCCAAGATTAACCGTTTACTAGAAACACTCCCTTTGTAAAAAGCTAGCATACAATAGGAAAAGAGGCCAAGAAAATCAGCCTAATCCACTATCACCAACACAAAGGATAGAACATATAACAGCGGGTTTTGAGGCCAATTCAAGGGGGAAAACTCAACTAGAATTGTTAATGTATGGTCTCCCAATCCTCTCTTCGCTGAAAATGGAGCTTAAACATTAGAGTGATCATGGAGTTTAGTAATCTGGAATGACCGTTTTCAGGTTGCTACAAGAACTCTGATAATGATTTTTTGTATATAAAAAGAATGAGGCTAACAGGTCTAAAGTCATTCACAGAACATCTTCAACATGTCAATCAGACTTGAGTGGCAATAATACCATCTAAACCCATAGCTTTGTTTGAACTTAAAGAGTTAATGTCAAGTACAATTTGTATCTCGATGAAATCAGCTTCTAGTAATCGATTATGCTAAGAGATAGGATTCCCAGCAAAGATTACTTGGTTAAACCGTCTACACAGATTTTTTGGAGTAAAGTTGATTAAGAGATCCACAAAGTCTTCTTTAATATATATGTCAAAGAGAAGGCTTTTGTCTTCAATGATGGAACTTCACAAAAGGAGCATTTATGTTTCTCTGAAATTTCAAGCTGATGAAAGAATCAGGTATTTTCATCACCTTCTAAAGGCCATTTGGCTTTGCATTTTTGGCACCAAAGACTTTCCATTTGACTTTCTTCATAGGAAGAGAACTCTAAGGCATCAAGTTTCCATAAAGCAAATCTTGTCCTTTTGGGAGAAAAGGCAGCCAAATTTATCCTTATTCCATGGTAGAAGGATTTTCTTTAGAACTTTCAGCATTAGAATAAATCCATGACCTACTCACTCAGCCACACAAAAGGGCATATTCCACCAATTGTATAAGAGATAACAAAAGGCTAAAATCTAATGTTTGTTTCCAATCTTTTTACATTATGTTGAGTAAGCTTAGTTTTTTCCAAGCTATCATAGAATTGTCTTAGATGGGATAAACCAAAGAATCTTTGCCTTCTCCTTAAGGTCATGGCCACAGAGAATCTTCTAAATTATATTTTCCATGTTAATACCATCAAAACATCGAAGTCCGAGGACTCAATTTTGTGCATAATACAAATAGCAAATTGGATGAATGCTCTGGCGTTTATAGCCAATATAAAGGAATCAAACTAACAGAAAAATACTAACCCACCAAAAGAAGTGGTGCAAAACAGAAAAAGAAATCTAAATAACTAAGTTACTAATCCAGAGGGATTTTATTCTAACAGAATAAAAACATCTTAATAACAAAATAACTGAACAAATTTTTCGTTTAATCAAATAATAAGAAGATATATTTTTTTTAGGCAATGTCCAATTCAATATAATATCTCTGATGATTTCCTTCCAAAAGTTAGATTAAGTGGCAGAAAACTGCAAGATCAGAGATTTAATAGTGTGACACGATCAAAGAACTGCGAATCAAACAAATCCTAATTAACTTGCACAAAAAAAAAATAGTAATAATAAATAAAACAAAACAGAAACTAACTTTTCCATCATGCCAATTTTTCAAATACCCCTAATAAAAACACCAATTTGAAAAATAAGTAAAAGAAAGACATATATTCAGGGACCTTCAATGTACAATAAAACGAAGAAATGAAGTAGCACTAGAAATTAATGAAAGAAATATTTACCGTTATCATCAGTCAATAAATATCTTCCCTGAACAGTGCTCCTACATGAGCTATTTACTGCCAAGCCAATATTACTCCTTCAATAAAAAAAAAATACATACAAATATGAACAATTTAGTAAACAAACTGATATATAGCCCAGCTACAATGGTACAGGAAGAAAGTGATAAACAACAAAGATAATATATAACATAGAGCATTTAACCCGTCAAAAACAAAAGCAAGGAAAAAAAAGGAAGTAAAAAAAAATCCCAAGAAAGTAAAGAGATTGAAAAGAAAATTTTTTGAACATGATTCCAAAATTCTAGAATCTGAACAGCAACATTCTTCTGTTTGAGTACAGAACAGTATGAAAGGCCAAAATCCCAGAAAGAATAACGCTGGTAGAGTGTCAAAGAGAGTGGAAATGGGATGAATTAGAAACTGAAAGTGGAAATTTTCACCTGATCGCTGAAATTGTTGAAGGAAAGAGGAAGAAAAATTGAAAGAACAAGAGTGAAGAATCGAAGCGATGAACCCACATTGCGTTGGTGAGGATAATGAATAATTAAACCCAGAAATGAGAATCGTTTCGGGAAGTCGGTGATTAATCGGATTCAACGTCTTCGGTCTTCCCGTCTGTCTCGGTGAGCTTTCTTCCCGTTCTGTTCTATATGCCTCGCCATTGCCATCATAAAATGAAGAGTGTTAATTTGTCGGATTTTCTATTAATTAAAGTTTTTTCCTTTTTTTTTTTTTTTTTTTTTTTTGCAAGTCATTAATTAAAGTGTTTTTTTAAAAATAATGATGATGATGATGGATAATATATCAAATTTTTATTTCTGAAAAAAGAAACACTTCAACTATCATTTCCAATTAAACTTTAAATTTTATTGAATGGA
The DNA here is from genome assembly GCF_009727055.1 of Benincasa hispida. NCBI lineage: Eukaryota > Viridiplantae > Streptophyta > Magnoliopsida > Cucurbitales > Cucurbitaceae > Benincasa > Benincasa hispida. Next base: position 66,574,741 of record NC_052349.1, read on the forward strand.
CTCAATTAAACCTTGCAAAATTTTCATCTTAATCGTTTTTTTTTATATAATCGTCAAAATAAACTTAGTTCAATTAACATTAAATATATACTATTATTTTTGAAGTTAGAGATTCGATCTCCTTTTCCACATATTGTAAAAAAAGATTTAGATAATACATTCACTAATTTCAACAAAACAAAAAGTCTAAATTTCTTTGAAAACTCACTAGTTTCATTAATATCAAGTTTGGGACAAATTTAAGTTTGCTAGTATACATAAATTCATCATTGAATAACTTTGTCAAAACTTTCATTTAAAAAAATTAATAATGCCATTTTTCTTTAAGAACTTATCAATTTTATACCATACATATGTTTTATAGTTCATGGATATGAAACCACATAAGAATAATTTAACAAATTTTCAAACAAAAACTTTCATATAGCAAATATTAAAATAAATACCCCCCCCAAAAAAAAAAAAAAAAAAAAAAATTGAAATACCATTTTAGTTTAAGATATCTAGATTTAGCCTTTATATTTTTAATAAATATTAAAATTATTCTTTATTATTAATTGGCTGTTATAAGCAAAAGGTGGGATAATAAAAGGTTAAAATGAACTTAAAAGAGAAAAAAATTGAAAAGGTGAGCTTGTTCAAATTAAGACTTGTTTGGAATGATCAAGTGTCTAAAAGATGCTTCTAAGTGGAAGTAAATAATAATAGGCAAAGTCATTTCAAACACCCTGCTCTTTTAAAAAATAAATAAAATTGTTTTTAAGAAATCCAAAAATGTTTAACAGCACTTCAAATTACTTTAGCCAGGCTTTTCTCTTTCCACCTAAACTTTATAGAAGTAACAATTTAATTTGGGTAAGGTTTTTCTCTTTCCACCTAAATTTTATAGGAGTAACAATTTAATCCTTGTACTTTTAATTTTGTAATAATTTAGCGCTCCTAAACTTTACTATGTAATAATTTAGTCCTTACACTTTAAAATTTGTAATAATTTAATCCCTATTGTAGGCATTAGTGTTAAGATTTAATTAAATTTCTTGCATAAATAAATCGATAAACTAATTAGAAACTCAATATTTTTACAAAACACAAAGTCTACATCATAAAATAATAAAAATAGACACCTAATTTTGATGATTTTTTCTTACTTTAAGAACTAAATTGTTACAAATTTTAAAGTATAAAGATCAAACTTATACATACTAAAATTCAAGAGCTAAATTGTTACAAAATTGAAAGTATATGAACTAAATCATTACAAATCAAAGTATACGAACTAAATTTTTATTTTCATGAAAGTTTAGAGACCAAAAGTATTTTTTAACCACAAAATTATGTATTTGATTTGAAACTTAGGCTATTACAGACATTGAAATACCTTTAAAGAAAGTCAAGTACATGCCGGTTACCATCTAAAAAATGTCTTCTAAGCACAACACCCAGTTAGTACACAGCCAAACTATTGGTTATCAGCTACTTGATTAATCTTTAACATGTGGAGGATGGTTGAAACATAGAATTGTAATCAAACATTCAAAAATGAGTGAGTTGTTCAAGTTTTCTAGCCTGGAAAAACTTGCACCGTCCTTTGGCGTTTGATTCAATTTCTTCACTCTTTCTCTTCGATGTGGTGATACCAACACTGCTTAGTCTTAATTGTTTCTTACCACTTCCCGTCGTTGCCCCATCTTCATCCACTTTGTCCGACTCCCTGTAAATCAAGCATATAAATAATATGTATATATGATATCACTGTGAATATAATCAAAAGAACTTGATAACAAAGTCTAATTTAAGTTTGTGAGACTGACAGGAAAGTATCAGAAGTTTTGGCATCTAATTTCAGCTCACAGGGAATCAAATAAATCAGATTGTGATGTTTGATGATTTATGAGAAGCGAAATTGATGAAAAGAAACTAGTTGTAGCCATTCTAGGTTGGCCTTGTGGCACAGGATTTTGAAAAATAGGTTAGAACGCTATGGATGCCAAGGCCACCTACTTAGAATACGACAATCTTGTGAGTTTCTTAATAACCAAATGTTTAGAAAGTGACCATTGTCCCATGAGATTAGGTAAAGTGTAAGTAAGTGAAACTGAACACAACAAAATGAACCTAAGTGTATCAAGAAGTAGACATCAGGAACGAACCCAAACTGTTTGGAAGTCCAACTACTGTACAATAAAAGTGGGATGCACTAAACCAACTATAGACTAGAGTAAAGGTACAACCATTCATTTCCAATGAACAAATCAAGTTAAAATTTAGAATGGGAAAGAAATGAACATCCCAGTGCATCGGAGCAGGATGATGTTCCAGAAAAAATGAGAAGAGCACTACATTAACAAAAAAAAAGAAAAACTATCATTAATTACTAAATTCCATATAATATTCAAACATATTTTAAGACAGTGCTTTCATTAAATCAATCCCACCACCACCAACTAAAGCACTTATCACAAAATACCTAGAGCTGTATGGATGTTGTGACAACTACCAACATTTTGGACAAGAATACTTGAACAATTTTTAATAACACAGTGATCTGGTTTGTTTAACTAAATTACTGATAATTCAATTGTTGTGAAAATATTTTCGAACAGTATGCAGTTTGCCCATCTTTTTTTTAAATGAAAAAATTATCCTTCATTACATTGATAAGATAAAATTACAAAATATGACAAAACATGCCAAATGATTTACAAAAATATTCCAATGTCCTATAAGAGATGCAAGGCTATAATAAGAGGAGAATTTACTCCACGTCCATCATAAATAATGGTATCATGAGGCAAACAGATCAGAAGAACAAAAGCCATTCCTTTCTATACCATGGAGAACATAAAGAAATTGTATATGGCTTAATGAGCTAATTTCTGCAAAGTAACTACAATTCTTACAAGGCAGAGTAAAAACTAACCATGATACTTCAACAATGTCTTTGAAATATGACGTGCAGGTACCCCAACTGAAGCGGACTAATGTGGGGAACCCAAATACCGAGTGCTTGTGATCTTCTAACCAACATTTAGTTGTTGGATCTATATAGATTAAATCACAAGAGCATTATTGATTTCACCCTGGGCAATGAAAACCTGATTATAATATTTTGCAAAAAAGTATTTAGCGGATGAATTGACCTCCAGGGTATCCAGAACCAAAGTTTCTATGCATGTTTTCAGCTGTTTCCTCCAATGCCCATTCCCGCAATGCACGATCTCTTGTGACCTGCAAGTCAAATTGATGAATTTAAGTGTGGGAAACAGTTGGAATGCTATATCTTAAAAGGAAGCATTAGCATTACCTTTGCGACTATGCTTGCCCCACTGACAACAGGATATAAACTATCAGCTTTCTTTGCAACTACAAATTTTACACTGGGAAATTTTTCAGACAACTTAATTCTGTACTTTTCAGGATCACCAACAGTATCCACATAAACCTGAAAATAAATGGAAGTGATTAATCTAACATTGTTCATGGGGCACCCAAGGTAAGGTTGGATGCATGGAGTCTGAAAGAAGAATGGGCAGAAAAAATCTGCAAATGACTTCAAATCATCAATGGATAACAAAAAATCTTTTTGAGGCAATGAAAGATGAGATATGCTGAACGAGGATTTTCTTTCCCTCTAGCTTATGGACCTGAAAAGATCAAGAATATGACTTCCCAAATTTAATTCTTACAGGTCTTCCTCAAAAAGAATGTGTCACACCCTATTACTGTAATCAAGATATAAAACTTGTTCATATACCTTCTCGTTTACTTTGGTGTAGATCTATAATTAACAAGAAAAAGGCATCAAAGATAATCTGTGGTTTGATTTCTTTTATTATTATTATTATTTATATTTTCCCTCCCAAAAGAACTTATGAAATGATAATATATGAAGTTCAAGATTCTACATGCTCTCTCTTCTCCAAATGATATCCATAGAATCATGATCTTAAGATAATTGGAAGTTACCAAAGGCCATTCATTAGACTTCCCTTGTTCGTTTCATCTGCTTTCTCTATTGGGAGACTGTATCCTTAACAATTTTAGTTTTCTTTCATCAATCAATGAAGAAACCAGGGAGAGAGTTACCTCAGTTAAAAGAACTCCAATGCCTAGAACCTTGGTGACTAGACCCATTGCAGAGTCATGTGATATTTCATTTAGGTTTATCTTTACTCTGTTGATCAATAAAGTAAAAGAAATACTTTAGTCCAAGGCATGACCCTTTGATGTGCATAAGTTAACAAAAATAGAAGGGGGAGGGAAAGCATCATTATCCATATTCCAGTCTTTTGCTGACTCTTCCTAACTCTGAATGAAGATAGGCTTCCTTACCTTCCATTAGTTAAAAGAAATATAAAAAATACCAAATTTATGTTAATCAATCAACTTAAGTGTTTGAGTTTTTGGGTTTAGTGGTGAAATTAATAAGGTCAATACATGTACAAATATATATAAAGTTCACCCATTATCAACTTAAGCTTCTGGGTAGTCATGTAATACCATTTCTCAAGAAAGACGAGATTTCAGCTAAGTTCCATTCTCTATACCGTCGAATTCAATGGGTAAAGTGAAAATTAGAGTATTTATGCAAATGAAAGAATTTATAAATCACTAAAGACTGACTTATTTAGCATTTTCGATGAAAGTTCTCGAGGATCTATGACATCAACAGCCCATCCAATTGACTCGTTAGCCTTCAAATCTTCAAACAATTCCTCCCTCTTCTCTTCTTTCAAAGTTTTCGAGTCTACATGCAAAACATCACAAGTTGGAAGAAAAGTAAACGAAATAGGGAAATGATGAACAACAGTTAAAAGAAAAACGATAGAAGCAAAAAGCTAAACCTGCAAAATTCAAAGACGAAAGTTCTTTCAAATATGAACTAGCGCAGTACAAGCATCCATACACCATTGGCCCTGAGATCATCAAATGCAGTAATATTTCAGAAAGAAAAGAGTAATCAAAACCATATCCCAAAATATGATGATCGAAGCGGAATTAAAGAGGCAGAAATGGAACGAAACGAAAGGGAACATAGAAAACCTAAAACAGGGCCTCGACCAGCTTCATCGATGCCCATTACACAAGGCTTGGAAGCCCATTTTGGGACTGGATATTGCGAAGACATTGCTGATTTCTACTCGCTACTTCAGTTTACAAGAAAATCACTCTTCCTCTCTTTACTTGAGCGTTTCTTCTTCGAGTGTGTGTTCTCTTCTTTTAGGTCGTTCCCGCCATGGAAGCTGCTTTGGTTCTAATTCTTTTCGTAGCTTCCCGCCTAGAAGACGACTATGGCTTATTTGGACCCACGATTAACAAATGAGTTTTCTTTTTTTTTTTTTTCCTCCCCTCTCCTTGAGACCTTCCCTTTTATGTTTTTTTTTACTCATTCCTCGCAAACATATGAAATTTAGATTTTGGTTATTGTCATATTCCATTTTATAATTTATAATATATCGCAGTTAACCCTAATATGATAATCAATAAAATTCTTATGTTGTATTTAAAAAAGATCCTGTTAAGATTACATATGATCATCTCTAACACGATAAGTTATAAAATGTGTAACTTTGTTATGCTTTTCCCAATTTTCATATAGTTTGTTGTGAACTTTTTTATCGCAATAAGGATCACCATCGCGTTAGAGATGCAATAGACTTAGTTGCCCCTCACGCAATATGTTATAAAATGCGGCAGTGGGTATGACCAATGAAGGAACAGGTGAAAGTCCTTGAGCGGAAACGGGATCAGACCCAAATCCCAAATTTTACAGAATTTACAATTTTACAGAAGAAATACATACTGTTATGCATTTTAATGAGACAACAGCATGCTTACAGACAAATTAAGAATAGAAAATAGGGATGAAAAAGATACTAACCCCTGTATTCTCTGGGATGAGAATCTAGGAGTTTTGTAGGCTCTGTCTTTTTGGAAGAAAAGAGGAATTAAAAGAGAGGAGAAGAGATATTGGGGGGAGAAAGCCAATTACATAACTATTCTATAAAATTAGAACAGCTCTCTGAGAAAAACAAAAGTGAATAAGAATAAGGAAGAATCTCCCAACCAGGGTTGAGAAAGAATATGGGAGGGAAATTAAAATTAAAAATAATTTTAATTTTAATAACCAACTAATTATATGTATATATATGTGTGTGTATAAGTATATATTATATCATATATAATATATAACCTATGGTTTTAATATTGTATCACATACAATATAACCTATAGTTTTAATTCCCTCATCAACGATATTTAACATAAATCTCATTTATATTAAATTTAATTATATGAATCAAATTCACATAATTAATATTTGAATTATATTCAAATATTTATTTCCTCTCATATAAACTTTATATTATAATGTATCAAATACATCATAATAATTATATCATATATAATTAAATTAAATTAATTATATCACATATAATTAATTCTCTCAATTAATCTGAACAATTCAAATTAATCCAAAATTGATTCTCATTTAATCTCTATTGAGCTACAAAGGGGACCTCATGGTCTTGTAGCTTGAAGCTCCAATGGTACTTGAATAATTAATTAAACTCTTTTGATTATATTATTCAACATTCATTAACTTTCAGGCACTTTATTAAAACCGACAACTGAACTATTTGCACTACAAATATATTTCTATGTTTATTGGATAAAACTAGTCAATAGTGCAATGATTCTTCACAAATTGCTCGTAAGTACAATTGGGCCAAAATTATGGTTTTGCTCCTATAGTTACATTTAACTCCCTAAGTACTAATGATCTCTCTAACGAACAATAAATCATAGTCAAACTATGACCAAACTCTTCTCGGGCCAAGAAAGGGGGTGGCGCCACATTGTTCATGCCCCGGAATCAGACCTTAAGAGAGCAATTTATCTACTTTTCTCAATCTCGGGGAAGGAGTGAATTTCGTCTTGTGTAACTATGTTCCCAGCTCCCCAATCAGACAACCCCAAAATGGTAGGCTTGTTGAATCGGCGATCTGACCACTCTCACCCATACAAATCAAATGATTGCCTCTATAGGTAGGAGTTCACAACTCACTCAGGATTCAGGTCATGTCACCTATGGTCATCTTAGTGAAATGTAAGTCTCTATTATGAATGGTGTTAAATAATAAGACTAGTCATTTCGTGGTCTGGTCTTATACAAAGTCCTTTGTATATAATATCCCTACTCACATGTCTCCACATCAATTATCAGGATCGGATCATTTGTAGCACATCACAACAATTGTAACATCTACAAAGTGGGTCGTACTCATAGTGTCACAAGGATAAGGTATCCAGTTTTATCCATCTATTACAGACCATTTAGGTTATCACTTAAACATAATCTATCTGTATGTCTTCACATATATGTTTAAGCTACAGAATATAACATTGGATATTAGCTTATTGGTTTATGGGTTAAATGTTAGTAAATGTCAAATAAAACATCTCATATTTTATTAAATAAATAAAATGTTTGTACAATACAATTACAAACTACAAAACCCTACCAGATTTAGGGTATCAGCCCCAACAATCTCCCACTTGTCCTAAAGCTAGTGAGGTGTACAATATACAAGGTTGGATTTTATGTCCTAAAACTCGTGGTATGTAAACAATGGAGCTTATTCTAAAAATTTAATAAAGGTGTTATTGAATAGATATATTGCTTGAATAGAAATCCAATAAACTTAAAAGTCCCTTGACTATTGGATGAGTATTTGAACTTTATGTGAAGACATAAAGGTGAATCAGGTTCGAGTAAATAGTCAAAATGATCCATAATATATGGATAAGGTTAGGTACCTTATTCTGGTAACACTATTGGATACGACCTGCTCTGTAGTTGTTACAAGGAGTTGTAAAGTTCTACAAACGAAGTGATCCTAATTCGTTCAAGTTGGACATGAGGAGTGAGGGTGTCCTTATGCAAAAGAATTTGTACAAGATCGGACCACGAAATGAGTCATTCTTACTTTATAACGCTGTTTATTATTTAAGACTGACTATTTCAAAGCGATTACCTAGGTAACTTGACCTTAATCCTGAGCTAACTATGAACTCTTGTTTATTCGGGATTGCCCTTAGATTTGCATAAGTGATTGGCTCAACAGCGCCGACTCAATATGACTGTCATTTCAGGGGTAAGACTGGATAGATAGCTAGGGACATAGGGTGCAAAAGGGAATTCACTCCTACCTGCTTTAGGGATAGTAGAGAGGTTGTTCCCTTAAGTGCTGATTCTGGGGCTTGAACAAGGGATCCCGCCCTCTCATCTGTTATAAAAGGGACCCAGTTTTGTGATTGGATCACAAAAAAATTGTTCATTTGAGGATCAATGGGGATTTAAGAAACAATAGGTAATTTCGGGGGTAAAACAGAGATTTAACCTAGCCATCATTGCGAACAACCTGTGAAAGGTTAACTTACTAATCATGGTTATATCGAGTGGACATAATATATCTATAGTGAAGGGAGTTCAACTATGGGCTTTAGTAGAGTGATCTATTAGTTAACAAATGGGGTTAGATCAGTCTAATGAGTTTAGTCGATTAATCTCGGATCATTGGAGTCCATGATCTGTAGGTCAATAAAGTCCCCCTACTAGTTCAGAAATGTATTAGCTCTGGAGTAGCGTAATAAGTTAATTTGAAACGTTCAAATTAAAATCAAACGAAATTGAAAAAAAATATATATTCAAATATGATTTAAATATATGAAGATGAATTTGTGTAAACATTAATTTAATATTGGATATTAAATTAATTATAATTATTTTAATTGTTTAAATAATTATTTATTAATTTTATTAGAAAATTAATTTGTAAAATTAATAAATTCTGATTTTAGAAATAAAATATGATTTTAAAATCAAAATAGATTTTGGAAATTGAAAAATTACACAAAATTGAAAATGAGTTTTTCAAAGTTCATCTTCAATTAGCTTACAAGGAACCCACCATCTCTTCCTTGATTTACTCCAAGCATGAGCTGCATCTCATGCAGCACATCTCTTTGCATGATAGTCTGCAATATATTGAATAGATTGGAGTAAAGAATAAATGATGAATCGATTGAATTTTTGCAGAAAAAATTGGATGAAAAATGTGTTCTTCAATGGGTTGGTTCAATGAGCTTTCTCCATATTCCCTTCGATTCAAACTTATTTTGAGTCCTACAACTCAATCTAGAGCACCAAGAAGATAGTAGGGAAGATCTTGTGGTAGTCTACACAATGATTCAGAGGATTTAGCAGCTGGAAATAGAGATTTTGTTGGTTCGGCCAAGGTATGTACTTGAAACCCATTATACTCTGTTTTTGTATGTTTATTTTCAACCAAAATTAATGAATTAGAGTGTTTATAGATCCTGAACTCTTCCACTGCATGATGGTGTCGATCCAGCAATTGGTATCAGAGCATCTTATAAACATTTAATTCGGATTAATTCTGGTTTGTTGGGTGTTTTGTATGAAAATATGAAACTGCTATAATGATATTTTTTGCACGAGGTTTCCGGATAAACGTGTTTCGTGGAGTTGAACTTGAGTTGGTGTTGATGTTAAAGTTGATTTGATGCGATGTGGTTTGATCTCTAATACTTGATCCTCTGATTCTCTCTCATTTGTGTGAATGTGCTTGACTTGAAGAAGAAGAGCGCCGAACGTTCTTGAAATAGAAGTCTTGGAAGTTTGAAGTAGAAGTCTTGAAAGCTTGGAGTAGAAGTCTTGGAAGAGTCTTTGTGTCTTCAGGGATCTTCCGTCTTATAGGAGTGCAGCTTCAGAAGTCTTGGGAGTCTTCTGCTTGTTGATGAATTCTCTCTGAGCTCTCTGAATATAGAAAATGTTGCCCCTACAAATGAAAAGAACTTCTCTATTTATAGAGTTCTCAGGCGGGCTTTGTGAGCTTGGTTGGTCCATGGGCCTGGCCCTTAGACCCAATTAGTTGGTTTTGGACCTGATCTGAAATTTGGATCCAATTCAACTTTTTTTTTTTTTTTTTTTTTTTTTTTTGTAGTTTGGACTTTAAACCCAAATAATAATATCAAATTGGGCCAATTTAATCTCATCTGATTCAACCGTGTGATGTCATCAAAACTTGTCTTCAACTCAATTCGGGACATGTGTCAACTTCTAATTGGACCCAAATTTTATGATTTAGAAATCCGTTATTAATTTAGCAAACAATGTGGTGACTTGTGATTGGTCCAAAATTTTATCCTTCAATAAATGCCCCTCTTTCGAGATTTATGCACGCTTACGGGTGTGTGAATCTCGAAAAAAAAAAATAAAGTTGTGATCGAAATTCAAATATATTTGTTCTTAAATTTGACCTCAATTGATGTGTTAGTCAAACTATGAATTCAGTACATAAGTTTAACTCGAATTTGGGATAAATTTTGGAATATAGCCAAATTTTAACTTGACATTTTATTCATAATTCAATATCAAAGTCAACCATTTAAATTTTGATAAAATTTGGGATATGGCCAAATTTTAATTTGGGACGAATTTGACATCTATCTTATCACCCGATTTGGCTGGCTTGAATTTAGAATAAAATTTGAATTAGAATCTCCTTAAACTTTAGACTGAAATTTGGAATAACATTTGAATTTAATTCCAATTTGAATGGAATATGAATTTGAACTTAAATGGAAGAAATTTTGAAGAGCCAAAGTATTGTAAGACAACCTTACTAGCGAGATTCTCCCCATGAGCGAGATCAAGCTTTCCTAGCGATACTCACTTACCAGCGATACCCAAACTTACCAGGATTGCAGTGATCACGCGATGCCAGCGATACCAACGATACTCACTTACCAGAAATGCAAACATACCACTATCAGCGATACCAACGATACCCCTTACCAACGATTGACACTTACCAGCGTACCAGCGATGCTAGCGATACCAGCGATTACTTCAACTTACCAGCGATGCTGGCGATAACATCTTACTAGTGATACAACGATACTCAATTACAGCGATGCCAACGATACCACTTACCAACGATGCCAGCGATACCAACGATACTCACTTACCAGCGATGCCAACGATACCACTTATCAGCGATACCAACGATACTCACTTACCAGCGATGCCAGCGATACCACTTACCAACAATACCAGCCAAATTTCTAGTGAGATTTCCTTCTCCATATGAGTTGTTTGCTTGTTTTTCCTAAGCATTTGTCTGCTTATGCACAGATTCTCCTAAAATTTAAGCTCAAAATTCCTCGTCGTTTAATCTGGAGATTCAAAACTTCATCATTGCCCCCAATTCAAGCAGCTGTCTCAAATTTTTTTTAGCAAAAAATGTTTTGTAATTCATTTTACCACAACTTTGAAGATTTTGAACGACCGGATATCCTGAGGTTATCATTGAGGCAACAAATATTTTTAATTTGCTCGACAGAATCCAAAGCAATTAATGATCCAATTGTCTTGCTGCAGAAAACTCTTGATCCACCTGCTACCAATGTTGTTGAAGATGCACCGAGTCTGAACTTATCAAATTTCGGCTAACCCAACAACCAACAACCAGCATTCTGAAACCCAACAACCAACATCCAATCGAGTGTGATTTTTTTGAATCTTAACCAATTTTGGCTAAAATCGGGATTCTAAAACCTAACAACCAGCATTCAGTTCAGATAACTTGTGATCTTATCAAATTTCAATTGATTAGTAGAAAATTCCGTCCGAACTTAACTATATATATACTGGCAGGACACATGATTTTCTTCATCTTGAAGTGTGATTTTTTTTGTTCTTACGTCCTTTGCAGTTTGCACGTCGTTGCAAATCAGACTTGGATTGTTGTGGGGAGACGACCATCTGTTCAGAACTACCGTAGGAAGCTGTAAGTGAGAAGGAAAAAAAAATGGGAAATTAGGGTTTCCCTTCTTTTTGTTTTCATATCTATATTTTTTTTCTTGATTTTTTTTCTTTTGTTTTTCTTTCCTTACGTTTATTTTTATTTTTATTTTTTTTGCTTTTATTATTATTATTATTTTTTTACAATTTCCCTTTCTTTTCTTTCTTTCTTCTTTTATTTTTTTTATTCTTTTTTTTACTACCCCTTTTTAAATTTTTGTTATGTCACGATCTCCTTTTCTTTTCTTTTATTTTTTTATATATTTAATATGTTTTTTTTCTACTAACTTGCCCCTCTTGCTTTTTGTAGAAGTTGAAGCGTAACTTAAGAGAGCACAACCATTTTTTTTAAAACTCGTCGGCCATCAGTAATCAGGGTGGGTTTTTTTCTCTCACCTCCGTGTGACCGACTCTTTGGTATACATGTTCTTCCTCATATTCGTGCATCCTGATCGTCGTGGGAGGAGCCCCGCAAAGGCTTACAACTCTCCCATTCGATCACCCTAGGAGGATCCTTGAAAGGTTTGCCTCGTAGCATCGTTCATGCATCCTGATCGTCATGGGAGGGGCCCCGCAAAGGATTACAACTCCCCCATTCGATCACCCTAGGGAGGATCCTCGAAAGGTTTGCCTCGTAGCACCATTCATGCATCATGATCATCATGGGGGGCCTCGCAAAGGCTTACAACTTTCCCATTCGATCACCATAGGCAGGATCCTCGAAAGGTTTGCCTCATAGCACCATTCATGCATCTTGATCGTCATGAGAGGGGCCCCGTAAAGACTTACAACTCTCCCATCGATCACCCTAGGGAGGATCCTCGAAAGGTTTGCCTCGTAGCACTGTTCATACATCCTGATCATCATGGGAGTAGGCCCCGCAATGGCTTATAACTCTCCCATTCGATCACCCTATGGAGGATCCTTGAAAGGTTCACCTCGTAGCACCGTTCGTGCACCTGATCGTCATGGGAGGGGCCTGCAAAGGCATACAACTCTCCCATTCGGTCACCCTAAGGCAGATCCTGGAAAGGTCTGCCTTATGCGCCACTTGTGCATCCAAGTCATCATGGAAAGGGCCCCGCAAAGACTTACAACTCTCCCGTTCGATCTTAGAAGGGTCTACTACGGATTCCCCAGTCCTTTTCTCTTAGCAAGTTGTCATGGAGGATAGGGGTTTTATTTTTCTCTCTTTTTATTTATTTATTTTTTTCTTTAAATGGTTGAAACTTATCCCTCCTGTGATATTTTTTTTGCAGAACAATGGTTCACTTCACCGAGCACGTTTCATCTGATAAGAGGCATCTCGTGATTCTTAAAGACCGGAGTCAGCCCATGAAGGAAGGACTTAGCCTTTCTGTAGCAAAATCATTAGCCATTCCTTTCGCTGATCATTGGCCAAGTCTAGACGACAACATGATCCTTTCAAAATTGTCGATGGAAGTGCCCTTGACCCGAGGAGAACATGCATGGATCCTGCGATCTTCTATTCATGAGGAGTCCCCAAATTCCGATCGAGTGCTAACTCTTGGACGTCGCATAATTGAGGTCAGGTCCGCTGGACCTTCATGACGAAAGTCCTTGGAGAATTCAACTTCGTTAACTGTTACTGGGAGTGGCTTGAGGTCGTAGTAGGTCGAAACGAGTGATTCCTTCGTGACGTCAGTTTTCTTGGCACAATGACGGCTTCTTTGTACACGTATGATCGCAATGGTGACATAGTTCGAGCTTTCTGTGAAGCCTAGTGCCCTTCAACCAAAACTCTCCACACCGCGGTGGGCGAAGCATCGATTTCTTTGTGGGACCTCTGGTTGCTCGGGGGTCTTCCAGTCAGAAGAAGCTTTTACGAGGAGGTGGTTCCTTCCCTCAAAGAGCTAACCCTTAACCGCGACAAAGAGATGTACTTGCCGAACACTTGTGAACACCTTTTTCAGGAGTATTTTTCGATAGTGTGCTCGTAGAGAGAAAATTGCACGACTCCCTTGAAGCATGACTCCTCAGTGTCTATCAGCTCCTGGATCTCTTTTTGGTTCCTAGGGGTTCACAAATATGACAAGCCTGTTACACGGAAGCAAAAGAAAGCCTCTCAGTCTCGATCCACGCAAAATCCTGACGGTTTGCAGATTACATTTCGAGATTGGTCAAATAGGGAGAACGTACTATTTTCGGAGCTAGTGGTCAAAGACGAGTTGAAGGACAAAACTTATCTGGCCGCCTTTCTATCCTGCTAGTTATGCCTTTTTGTATTTTTTCTAGAAAGAACGGTACCTTCGCCCCGGGGGTCTTGAAAATAGCTAGTTTGATGGCTCACGAGACTATTTATAGTCTTGCCGTTCCGATCTTGGTCAACATCTATCATGGCCTAGGGCTGATAGCAGAAGCTTTGAATCCGATCAGGTGTATGGACTTTCACTTTCCCATGCATTATGTCCATAGTTGGCTGGCCCATTACTTCAACACGCATTACCCCGTTCCTGCAGCTGTTCAAGTTCCCAAGATGGCTTGCTTTTCTGGCGAAGGTGGCTCGATTTACTTCGACGAGTACGAGGCACGGGAATTGATCCATAGCGGCGCCAGTATTCAATGGCACGCAAGCATTCTGAACAGGAGCAGGCATGAACGCCTAACTGATGATAGAGACCTGTCCTTTTTGAAGTCCAGTTATTTCTTCAGCATGCGGTCAGGCTACATATCCTCCAAATGTGGTAATGTCCGAACTATAGAGTCGTATAGTCCATTTCGTTTTGGCCGATAGTTCGACTTCCATCAAGACATTCCGAATGATAGAGGGGGAATACCTCCCACCCCTACGCCGAAGAACGTTTTACATTACTGGAGAGTATGCACGAGATGAAGCCCTCGTCTCAGGTATTCTTGTCGGCCCGTACATTGGATCCGCACACTCATGTTACCCCACGGTTCAAGGATTAGTGGTTAACAAAGCACGGGAACTACTTCGAAGGGAATCGTCATTTGTTAGTGACTAATGCTATTCCTCCCCCAGCGCCGCCAAGATTACCCAAAGGTAGAGGGATCGGCCATGGGGGGAAGCAATTTTGCCTGACTGAGGAGGTGGCGGCGATCGCACAAAAAGACGTTTCCAAACTGGTTAAGGAGGACAATCATAGTAGTACCGGTGATCGTTGTTGGAAGAGACCCTCCAAAAAGCATAGGGCCTCGGATGTCGATTTTCTTGAGAGGGTTTGAATGATCTGGTGGCTTCTAACGCTCTCAACCTACTGATATGTTATCCCTTTCTATATATATAAGTCCTCTCATCGTGTCTCTTTTTTTTTTTTTTTAAACTGTATGGTTTATATTTAGTCTTCCCTTTTGCAGTCACCCCTGAACCTCTCTCTTCAAGGACTTGAAGCCTCACAAAGCGAAGAATCTTTGGTGGGCCCTTTTGCCATTGACTCAGCCGTTGAGGGCATTAGTACCTCCAATGTTCTACCGGTGGATCCCGTGCCAAGGTTCTGTCCAGTACGTGCTATCCCCGGTGACATCCTTCATGTCAAGAAGGCAGTGGTCATCGGAAACATCGAGGCTTCAGATTTCGTAGCCAAGGAAACTAATTCCACCTTGGTGCCTGTGGCAGGAAGGGTTCTTCAACCTGGAGAAGTGTCGAGGGCCTTGACAAGTCCAAGTGATAGTGAGTTCCCGAGGCAAGTAGATAGCGTACCACCCCCAGTCGTCCCCAAGATTTTTGAGTTCTGTGCTGCCACCGTAGTTTTCGACGTTTGACGCCATGCAACCTCGACCATGTGAGAGACTATGCATAAGAAGATCATGCATACTTCTTTCAAGAAGGTTTTTAGTCTGGAGAAAGAAACACATGAGATATTCCGAGCCATTTTCGACATTTGTGGTGCCAACCTCCCTCCTCTAAAAAAACTCATCGATGATTACTTTCAAAACGTGGAGAAGTACAATCAGTTTCAGTTATCCTATTCCTCTCAGTTAACTCAAACAAGTAAGGAGCAACGTCTAAAGGAGGCTAAGTTCGATCTGGAGAAGATACTGTACGATGAGAGTAATGCTTTTGCTAAACGAAAGGTGCTACTTGAACGTGACTCTTGGGCCTTACAAGAAAAAGAGACACTACTAGCCAGGTTGGAGGCCATCAGGGCCAAATGGGCCGAAATATCGCTACTGATTTCTGAGAGTGGAGGCCTTTTGACTCGGCATAAGCTTGAGGCCTCAGTGATGCGGGGGGCGATAAACAAGATCGAGACCGTCCAAATTCTTTCTGACAAGGATTTCAAAGCTTTGGATGTCCTACGCTATGTGTTGGAAGCCATGCAACATGAGCTGGGGAACTAACTAGGTACCTTGACTTGATGTTGCTCATCTTATTGGATTAGGCATACTCTTAGGCAAAGCTACTGGATTCGACTATTGTAGTGCTGAAATATCTTAAATGGAAGTTTTTTTTTGTCATTTTCTCAGTGATGTTCTCTAGTGCCTTGTAGCCTCTTTTGAATTTCTGCTTCTCTTATTT
>NC_052349.1:66592332-66637178 GCF_009727055.1 Benincasa hispida
CCTCCTAGTGCTTCAAAAGGCCACGAGGTATGATCGGATGTAGAGGCTCGGGCGGGATTATGAATGAAATTCACAAGATTTGGCAGGCCTTCACATTTCTTTGCATAATCCATTGAGTCCTGGATCATTCTCGGCCAATAATAGCCATTCTTTTCAGTTGGAATTATTGCTCTCGTCCCACTTGATGCGCGCCCGCATACGCAAGTGTTGTTCCTCCAAGCCTTCGCCGACTTTTCCTTACTGAGCATCGAAGGAAAATTCCTTCAAGGGATCAAATGGTATAGGACCCTTTGTTAGTAAATGAAATGCGCGGCTCTCCTGCGAACCTCGATTTTACAGCGGGAGTCATCCGGGAGCCTTCATGGCTCAAGGTATCTATGATGGGTTCCGTCAGTCTTCCTCGTCAGTTAGGTAGACTGATATTGTATTCGTTCCCCCATATGCAGTCCCAATCAGAGGTACAACGCATCTTCGCCAAAGCGATATATTAAGGGGCACATTATCCAGGTCCGTTAGAGCAGTGGCTAGGTTTACCAAGGCATTCTCTTTCTTGTTCTCCATCCTCGGGACATGTTCCAATACCACGCTTTCGAACTTCTCCATCAACTGGCGAGCGTAAGTGAAGTAGGATTTCAAGTCGTCATGCTTCACCTCGTACTGGCATAAAAGTTGATTGATTATCAAATTTGAGTCACCAAAGATTTCTATACAAGCTACTCCAATCTCTAAGGCCATTTGGAGGCCAATTATCAAAGCTTGGTATTCGGCGACGTTTGAACATGACTTGGCAAGTGCGAAGCTATAAGGCAGCATGTGCTTTTCTGGCGAAATGAGGACGATACCTGCCCTTGCACCACTTTTTCGTGCCGCACCGTCAAAGAACATGACCCACAGTCCTGAGGTCTCTGTGAAGAGAACTTCGTCATCGGGAAAATCTTCACTTAACTCTCAATCCGATGGAATCGGGTGATCTGTCAGGAAGTTGGCCAATGCCTACCCTTTAATTGCCCTTTGTGGTATGTAAACAATGTTGTACTGTTAAAGCATGATTGCCAATTTGGCTAAACGTCCAGAGATGATCGCCCTGGACAGGACGTACTTAATGGGGTCGGCTTTCGCAATTAAGTGGACTATGAAGGCCTGCATGTAGTGCCTCAACTTATCTAGGGGAATAATTGATCTCGGCTACATTCAGGGTTCTACTCAAGTAATAGAGAGCGCGTTCTTTTCCTTTTTCTCTTTCTTATGTCAATAGTGCCCCTATTGATCTCTCTTGCGTTGCAATGTATAGTATCAATGGTTTGCCCGCTACTGGGTCTCTTAAGACAGGAAGGCTAATCAGGTACCTCTTTATGTTATCGAAAGCATTCTGACAGGCCTCGTCCCATTCGAATTTCTTTTCTTTTCTTATCAGTCTTTGAAAGGGTTGACACCGCCCTGCCAGATTAGAAATAAACCTCCGGATGTAGGCCAAATGTCCCTGCAAACTTTTCAACTCATGTAGATTTCTTGGTCTTGGCATCTTCTGGATGGCATCAATCTTGGATTGGTCTATCTCTATCCCTCGATGTCTCATAACGAAGCCCAGCTTTCCTGAAGTTATGCCAAACGTGCATTTAAGGGGGTTCATCTTTAACTGGTACTTTCGCAAGCGATCGAACATGGTTCTTAGACCTTTCAAATGGTCTTGTCGTCGCTTGGTCTTGACCACAAGGTCATCCATATAACACTCCACATGATTGTGCAACATATCGTCAAACACCTTC
The DNA here is from genome assembly GCF_009727055.1 of Benincasa hispida. Lineage (NCBI taxonomy): Eukaryota > Viridiplantae > Streptophyta > Magnoliopsida > Cucurbitales > Cucurbitaceae > Benincasa > Benincasa hispida. The sequence continues at coordinate 66,594,099 of NC_052349.1, forward strand.
TGCATGGCATGTTGATAAGTAGTGCTGGTGTTCTTCAGCCCGAAGAGCATTACCTTGTAACAATATATCCCTTTTGGGGTTCGAAATGTCGTCATTTCCTCATCTGTGAGGGCCATCCGTATCTGGTTATACCCAAAAGATCCGTCCATGACGGATAGGGCCTCATGTCCCGTTGTCGCATCGACCACGATCTCTGTGATGGGAAATGGAAAGTCGTCTTTAGGACAAGCGCTATTTAGGTCGCGAAAGTCTACACAAATGCGAAGCTGTCCATTCTTTTTTCTAATCAGGACAATGTTGGTTGTCCATGTTGGATATTTAACTTCACGAATAAACTCGGCCTCAACCTCAATCTGGGGGATAAGTTCTGGCCGAAAGCGTCGTTGAGCCTGCTTAACGGGTCGACACCCCTGTTTGATCGCAAGATGGTGGACTGCTACTTTTAGATCTAATCCCGACATCTCTTTGTATGACCAGGTGAAAACATCCCTGTATTTGATGAGTAAACTCATGTATTCGTCCTCTTCCTCTTCCGAGAGGGACGCACTGATGCAAGTCGAACGCGGCTCTTCTACGGTGCCCAGATTCACCTCTTTTAGCTCGTCCACCGTGGATTGACCACCATCCTCTAGACCGTACAGAGCGTCCTCCACTACTTCTTCGATCATACCTTCTTCGAATTCTTCGGTGACGGTGATGTGGTGGCACGAAGTTTCACCTTCCTCCTGCTCTAAATTTCCATTTTGAGGATTGGTAAAAACGACGTCGCACCTCTTTACTTTGAGCGTGCCCTCACTTGAGTTTAGAGTAACGAAGGTCTTTCTCTTCATGTGTGAGGGGATGGTACTACGGATTTCTCCATCACTTCTTGCCTCTTCTGATGGCTTCTGGTCTGATAACGCTTCAACGTTTTTAAGGTCGATTCGCCCCCAGATGGACGCTCGGGGTATCGGCCCCCTCTTTCTATATTTGTTTCGGGGGTGTCAGCGCAGGCTCTTCTCTTCCCCTTTGTCTTACTAGGGACACATTGGTCGAAGGGATCTTCAGCCCTCTCATGCTTCAAGCGATCAAAAAATGGGAGTGTGGGGTTTTCCTTCGCTCTCCTTTAGAACTGTGCCTAGTCTTTCGAAGGCTGATAGTCGCACCACCACCGGCGATTGACAGATGATTTCCTCATTTTCTTCATTTGGCAGAGTTAGCCTTCGAAAGATTGAGCATGGAGTATCGTTGGGAATAGTATGTGGGCTCCCCCTTTCTGCTTCTTTCATGCTTAATCTTTCGAAGACCAAGGCGCGTGCGACAGGTGGTCTAATACGGTCGAATGCTGAGGCTCTTTTATCTTTGCCCTTCTTTTCTCCTATATCATCAACTTCTTCTGTAGTGATATGATTGATGTCGGCCACTTTCCCCTTCGTCTGTCTGATTATGCGGACTAGCTCTAACGGCTCATATCCGAGACTCGCCCTTGACGTGGGTATAGCGTGTCCCTCTTGCAAAAGCTTCTTTTGGGTTGGTGAGAATCAGGGTTGCTCGTAAATCTTCAAATTTTTGAACTCAGTGTGAGTTGTGAAGTCGTAGCCTGCCTTCACCAACAACTTGTAAGCTTGGGATCGAATCCGTCTTCCGTTTGCCTCTCGGGCAGCTTTAACCCTGTTACTTCCGCCTTTGACTTGTGGACTTCTTGCTTCATTATTGGCGTGAGGGGTGTGATGAAACTCTCCTTTAGAATTTCTATGTCGCTGACCTGCAAACCTTTTGAGCATTTCGTAAAAGGTGACTCACCCTTTTTTCGTCTCGATAAAGGGACATAGCACAGAATCGGAGGTTTTGAGGCTTTCTCGCCCCTCACCACAGGTGTTTCTCCAACGTCGAGGGACATTCTATTCTCTTTTGGGCTGGAGGCTTGTACCTTGCTACCTACTTTTTTCTCTGTGTCTACTGGCGACTTCAACCGGGATCCACCCACTTTCTTTGTCAGCAAGTTCTCTGCCGGCATAGTCTCACCTGAATTCTTGCTCTTTAGGTAAAACTTTGCATTTTTGAAGTGAGACTCGGCTTCAGAAAACAGATTAGAATCTGCTTCGACCTTCTTAATCCCGTCTTGGTAAAACTTGAAATACTGATGTCGTGTCGATGTAATCACACCATTCCCATGAATCCAAGGGCGTCCCAATAGCAGTTTGTAGGTGGCCTTTGAGTCTATCACATGAAACAGCGCTTCGGCCTTCAAATCGCCAATGAGGAGCTTCAAGCGTATCATGCCTATCGCCCTTTGACTGCCTTGATTGAAACCCTGAATTACTAATTTGCTATTTGATAACTCTTCCATGAGTATGCCCAACTATTTCATAGTGTCTTAGGCATTATATTGATGGTGGATCCGTTGTCGATGAGGATTCAACCCACTCTCTGTTCTCGGATGTATCCAGAGACGTACAAAGGCCTATTATGCAATTTGGATCCCAGTAGCAGATCTTCGTTTGAGAAGCCTATGGATGTGCAACACGAGGCATAAGCACGTGCTGCGGGGGTCGATGCACCAGAGGCGTTGGATTCTAATAGCGCTTCAATAAGGGTCGTCTTAGCTTCTCGCGGGAGTGAAAGCAGGTCGTCTATGTTGAATAGTGATGAACCCTTTGGTTCTCCTGTCGACTTTAATGGGCTGGGAATGGTATTTTCCTTCTCCATAATACTGACAGCATGACATGCGGCAACCTCTGGTATCTCCTTTGAACCCCAATTGTAGAAGTTCTTCAGGAGGAAATCTGCTAAGGTCATTTGTCATCTGGGAAGAGGAATATCCTCGTCTCTCATGTCGACAGCCTTGGACCTTTGAGCCTTTTTTCTACCCTTCCCTTTTTGTGCCTTGCTCCCTCCCTTGTAGCTCCTATAAGAACGTAGCTCTTTCTGGGTAAAGTTCAGTCCTTCCTTCTTACGACGCGCCACAAGGATCCAACCTCCGTTATCATCATCGTCAGTGCGCTCTCTTCCGTTTTAAGGATTTGTAGTTTGGACCTCCTGCAGAAACCATACTACCACAGGTTCGAAGGTCCCAAACTTGACCGAACTGTCCCTTTCTTCATAAAATATAATTGGTGGCGCCACGCTTGGAGTTACCGTTACCGCAACATGATTCGTTTGGACCACCTCATCTAGATCCAGCTCTATTTTCCTTTCATGGGCCAATTTGAGGATCAGTTCCTTCAGTACAAAACATTTTTCGACTGGGTGGCTAATGACCCTGTGATACTTGCAGCAATTGGGATCATCCACCTTGCCGGTCTGTTTCGGTCGGTTACATTCTGGTAGCTGGATAAGGTGGTTCTCTAGTAGTTGCTCAAGCATATCCGCCACGTCAGAGTTTAGGAATGGGTAAACTTTTTCTTGTCGTTTCTTTAGGGTTGGGCGACGTCTTTCACCATCTTCGTTTTTCTTTTCTATCTTCTTTTCTTTCCTTTTTGAGGAGAACTTTAATGGGGTTGTATTAAGGACCATTGATTCCTTTGTGGCGCCCTTCACAATTTTATCGGCGCCCTTCACCTCCATTTTTTCTTTCCTCGGTTCGTGGCTCAGAAAGTCCCTCGTTCCTCTGTTGACGATACTTAGCTCCATATCATGAGCGCGGGTCACCAATTTTTTAAAGGTACGGGGCTTGATCCCCTATAGGATATAGAAGAGTTCCCAATGCATACCCTACGTGCATATTTCTTTAGCAGATAATTCGGTGAGTCGATCTTTGTAATCCAGACTCAGAGCTCTCCATCGGTTGATATAGTCGACGACGGGCTCCCCTTTCCGTTGTTTGGCGTTCATCAGCTCCATCATGCTGACAGTGTGCTTGGTGTTGTAGAAGCGATTCATGAATTCTCTTTCAAGTTGGTCCCAGCTGTCAATCATCTCAGGCTCTAAGTCTGTGTACCAGTCAAAAGTGTTCCGTTTGAGGGTTCTGAAGAACTGTTTGACTAGTAGGTCTCCCCTTGTTCCCACATTTTCGCATGTTTCTACGAAGTGGGCGATGTGTTGCTTTGGGTTGCTCTTTCTGTCGAATTTTGGAACTTTCGGGGTTGATACCTGTAGGCATTCTTAGGTTTTCGATCCTCTGGGTGTATGGCTTGGAATACATGAAGGAAGTTTGAGCCGGTCCTCCATATTGAGCTCTTATGGAGGTCATGATCATGTCTTTCTGTTGATGGACCGACAGAGAGGCCATCGAGGCTGACTGTTGCAATTGGTTTTCTTGTAGCACGGTCTTCCCCTTATCAGTTGCTTTAACCATGGGTGCTTAGCTTGATTCAACAGCCTCTCGAGACTGCATTTGTTCTTTTGGGGCAGCGATCTCACGGTCTCGCTCCTCGACGGCTTTCATCAGAAAGTTAATATTTCTTTCCATTTCTGCCATGGCCACTTATGCCGTCACAACCGCCATCATGACAGAAATCACATCTGACGGTGAATCTCTTTTCAGCCTACTGGATGCAGAAGTAGAGTTGTCAAACAAGGGGTTTTCCTTGATGACAACCCCATTTTGTTGGGATTCCATCATTTGCTTCAAGATGTTGCGGGTGATGAGGGAGCTCTGCTCTTGCTCCTACATGACTTCTCTTGAGTGGCCGCGGGTGACAGGTTCTCTAAACGAGTAGTTTGTGGAGGAAGATTTGGAGTCCATCTTCTTAGGTTCTATTTGGCTTGTTTGGATGCTGAGAGAGAGATGGGAGGTAGAGAGGTCCCATTGGGCATGCCAATTTATTCGCACGAGGTTTTCGGAGTGTTTCGTGGAGTTGAACTTGAGTTGGTGTTGATGTTGAAGTTGATTTGATGCGATGTGGTCGATCTCTAATACTTGATCCTCTGATTATCTCTCAGTTGAGTGAATGTGCTTGACTTGAAGAAGAAAAGCGTCGAACGTTCTTTAAGAAAAAGTCTTGGAAGCTTGAAGTAGAAGTCTTGAAAGCTTGGAGTAGAAGTCTTGGAAGAGTCTTTGTGTCTTCAGGGGCCTTCCGTCTTATAGGAGTGCAGCTTCAGAAGTCTTGGGAGTCTTCTGCATGTTGATGAATTCTCTCTAGGCTCTCTGAATGTAGAAAATGTTGCCTCTACAAATGAAGAGAACTTCTTTATTTATAGAGTTATCAGGCGGGCTTTGTGGGCTTGGTTGGTCATCTGAAATTTGGATCCAATTCAACTTTTTTTTTTTTTTTTTTTTTTTTTTTTTTGCTAGTTTGGACTTTAAACCCAAATAATAATATCAAATGGGCCAATTTAATCTAATCTGATTCAACCGTGTAACGTCATCAAAACTTGTCTTCAACTCAATTCGGGACATGTGTCAAATTCTAATTGGACCCAAATTTTATGATTTAAAAATTCGTCATTAATTTAGCAATTGACGTGGTGACTTATGATTGGTCCAAAATTTTATCCTTCAATAGATATGATTTTCTAAGGTTTGGCCTTTAATTTCTCTTTGATTTCCCATTTAAATTTGTAATTGGCTCTTTCTTAATGAGCTTTAATGGCTTCCCAAGTGTCTGTAATTTATTTGGAGTCATTAGAGTTGAAATTAAGCTGTAATTCGAAGAAACAAGCGAAGGGGTCGAGTTGCAGATTCCAGACGATTAGCCTCTGTTCATATCATCGTTGAGCTTCAGTAGCTAAACGATCGTTTAACTTCATGCGTTAGACGATATGAAGAAAAATCTAAACGATCGTGTAACTTCGGGCGTTAATCGTTTAGGTGTTGCACGCTAGACGATCATCTACCTCAGTAGCTAAGCGATGCGTTGTTTTGCTTTGTAATGGCACTACACAATCATGTAGCTTTGGGTGGGAGCTAGTGATGTGGCGAAGAGCTATGCGATGGCGCTGAGCGATTTCTTACACGATCGTTTACCTTTGATCGGGAGCTAAACGATACGACGAAGAGCTATGCGATGGCGCTAAGCGATCACTTACACGATCGTTTACTTATGAGTGGTAGCTGAGTGATGCGTTGAGAGCTATGCGATAGCACTAAGCGATCGCTTACCTCGAGCACGTGCTAAACGATCAAGACGCGGCGCTATACGATGGGATTTAAACGATCGTCTAGTAAATTGTTCGTGCTAAACGATGAAACTATGCGATAGTGTTTGACACTAAGCGGTCGTGTAGCATCCTCCGGCGATAGACGATGACACTATACGATAGAAGACGAACACTATACGATCATATAGCTTTGTTAAATGATAGGCGTTGGTTGCTAAACGATCAAGCCAAACACATGACGTGTTTGGATTAATGTCCTAAGTCTCCCGGAGTCTCGTTGTTTTGTAAAGATACACGTTGTTCAATGAATAAAATAAGCGTTATTTAATTCTGGCATTTACTCATATCCAATAAACAAAGCTCCTTGGTTATCTCATGTGAACTTAAGCATGTATATGTGATATACAATTGGATCATGCCTTAAGTAATAACCTAAATCGATCTGTAGTATAAGGATTAAGGTGGAATACCTAATCCTGGTGACACTACGGATACGACCCACTTTGTAGAGGTTTGTAAGTGTTGTATATTGGGTTTTATGTCCTAAAAACTCGCAGTTTGTAAAATGATTAACATTTTCTATTATCAATATACTTGTTATCGATCTTATAAATTGTATGAAAGTCTAAATCCAATAAACTAAGACCCATGACTATTGTATGAGTACTTGAACTTTATATGGAGACAAAAGAGTGGATCGGGTTCGAGTAAATAGTCAAAATGATCTATGGTACATGAATGAGGTTGAGTACCTTATTCTGGTAACACCATTGGATGCAACCTACTCTGTAGTTATTACAAATAGTTGTAAAGTGCTACATACGATGTGATCCTAATTCGTACATGTTATGACATGAGGAGTGGGGGCGTCCTATGCAATGAGTTTACATAAGATCCAGACCAAGAAATAAGTCACTCTTACTTTATAATGCTGTCTACTGCTTAAGACTGACTATTTCACCTAGATGACTTAAGTAACTCGATCTTAATCCTGAGCTAACTATGAACTCCTATTTATTCGGGATTGCCCTTAGATTTTCATAGTTGAGGGTTGGCTCAATAGCACCGGCTCAATAAGACTCCCATTTCAGGGGTAAGACCAGATGGATAGCTGGGGACATAGGGTCCAAGACGGAGTTCACACCTACCTGATTTAAGGATAGGAGAAAGGTTATTATCTCTGAATCCAGGTCTTGAACAAGGGGCCCCACCCTCTCACTGGGCTGAGAGAGTTTGGTTTGTTGATTGGATCACAAACCAATTGTTCATTAGAGGATCAGTAGGTACTTGAGGAATAAGACGTAATCTCGGGGGTAAAACATATATTTGACCCAGCTATTATTACGAACAACCTATGAAGGGTCGACTTACTGATTATGGTTAAATCATGTAGGCATAATATATCTACAGTGAGGGGAGTGCAACTATGGGCTTTAGTGGAATGACCCATTAGTTAACGAATGGAGATTAATTTGGTCTAATTAGTTTAGCCAATTAATCTCGGATCGTTAGAGTCCATGATCTGTAGGTTCACGAGATTCGCCTACTAGCTCGTAACGGACTAGCTCTAGAATAGCGTGATAAGTTAATTTGAAACGTTCAAATTAGAATTAAGGGAATAAGTAATTATATGAGATATAATTATGTTCAATTTTAGAATTAAACGGTATAGAAGAATTTATATATTTAAATATGATTTAAATATATAAATATGAATATGTGTTAAAATTAGTTTAATATTTGATATTAAATTAATTAAGTTTTATTTATTAATTAATTTATGAAATTAATTAATTTTTCATTTTTAAAATCAAGTGGATTTATTAAATCAAATTTTGATTTTTAGATAAAATTGAAAAAGAAAACAAAAAACACATTTAAATGGAAAAATGGATTTTTTCATTATCCATCACTTAACGAGCTCACTCATGAAGCAACCATTTGGCCTTGTCTTCTCCAAGTATAAGTTGTAACACATGCAGCTCTTCTCTTTGCATATTGATCTGCAATATAATGAGAAGATTGGAGTGAAAAACGGGCATGCAATCAAAAGGTTTTTTAGAGAAAAACTGGTTTGAAGAAAGGTTCTTCAACCTTGTTGCAGCAGTGAGCTTTTCTCCTTCATCCCTTGATTGAAGCTTGTTTTGAGACCCATAACTCAATATAGAGCACCAAGAGAATAGTAAGGAAGATCTTGAGGTGGTCTACAATAAGATATGGAGAAGATTGCAGCTGGAGATGGAGTTTTAAAGAAGTTCTTCAAAAGGTATGACTTGAAACCCATTTTTCTACGGAAGCATGCTTTATATTATGCAAAAATTAGTGAATTTGAATGCTTATATGATCCTTATTCTTTCGCTGCATTTGATACAATCTTATATTGTAAACTACTACAGATGGTAGATCCAGACCATTTATGTAGAGTCGTGGAGTGGGTGTGTCCTATACAAAGAGTTTGTATAAGACCTGGACCACGAGTTGACTATACTCTGTATATAACGCCGTTGATACTAAAGACTTGCATCTCACTTTAATGACCATAGGTGACACGACCTTAATCCTGAGTGTTTTGGAAACTCCTGCCTTTGAGGGCGGTCCTTTGATTAGTATGTATGAGAGTGGCCAGATTGCTAACTCAACATGCCTACCTTTTTAGGGACTTGTCTGATCTGGGAGCTGGGAACTCAATCCACAATATGGAATTCACTTCTTTCCCGAAGCAGGGATAAGTAGAGAGATTGCTCCCTTAAGAGCTGATTTTGGGGCTTGAACATAGTGGTCACAGCTTCTCTTTGGAAGAGAAGACTCAGTCATAGTAGGACTATGACTTATGTTCATTAGAGGGATCAATGGTACTTAAGGAGACAGATGTATCTACAGAGGCATAACAGTTATTGGCCCAGCTGTACTTACAAGCGATGTGTAAATGGTTGTCACACTGCTGATTGGTTAAGATGGACACATAATATATATGTAGTAAGAAGAGTTCAGCTGTCGGTTTTTAGTGGAGTGCCTGGCAGTTAATGAATGGTGGATCCTGTGACTAAAGAGTTTTGTCAGTTATTCACGTACCGTTAGAGCTTCGGAGCTACAGGTCCATGAGGTCCCTTTGGTAGCTTGGATTCAGTTGAGGATCAGTTCTTGATGTTGATTTGAAATGTTCAAATTGATAAAAGGTATTTTTGATTATATATGATATAATCGGTTTGATGTGTGAGATAAATCTAGTGGAGGATTGATGTAAATAAGATTTACATTAAGTACCATGGAATAGAAAAAGAAATATGGTTTATATGTTTCATGAGATGAAATATTAAAACTACAGGTTATAAATATAGTATGATAAGTTGGTTATCATTTATATTTATAATAATATTAATTATTGGATAATTAATTCTTTTTCTTTTAAATAACCGAAGTAGTGGGTGGTTATTGGATCATGGTAACCATGAGGTTAAAAGGAAATTGGTTTTCCTATTTGAAAAATAATTTTTTACAAAAGATTGAAAAGGATTTTGAGTTTTCTCTCGCGCAAAAGAAACTCATGAAGTCGTCAAGTAAATTCGGATTTACTAAACGATAGTTGGGCGAGCTAAACGATCGTGTAGTATTTACTAAACGATCGCATAGTTTTGCTAGATGATCACTGACCCAAGGTAAACGATCATGTAGAGTCTGTAGGCAATAGACCGAGCTAGACGATGAGCTAAACGATCGCATAACTTTATCTAAACGATTGGGCATCGACCTATACGATAGGTCTCCGCCATCTCCCACTTGCCCAGTTGTGTACGCGATCTTTGTTTCCTCCGTTCGTCTACCTCATATCAAGTTCGAACAGAGCCCACCCCCTGGATTCTCACACCGAGAATACCAAGGTCGCCTTGTTGGTGGTGTCAAACTTAACTCGACACCGTCGAGGTTTTCTGGAGGCCGTTCGTGGTGCTGTGGAGGCCATTCGCTGTTGCGGAGGAGTTCGTGACCGAGGAGATCGTTGAGGACGTGTGCGAAGTGTTCGTGCTATGTTTGTTGCGGTGTTGCGATCGTGTAGATGGGGCGTTCGAGGTTGCTGTTGTTCGAGCAGTTGCACATCGGAGTGTGGAGACACTGCTGCATTTGTTCGTATAGTTTTTCCCTCTGTACTTTTGAGATTCTCATGCTATAATTTCTGTATGATTTGCATAACTGTTTATGTTTAAAGTCGATTGTAAATGTTATGTTAATTCATGATTGTAATTTGGAATAGTCTTGTTTCGCTGCTCATGGAAATTCCAAATCTGATTTCCTTCATGACGATGGTCGTTGATGCTAAACGATCTGACTTAGCGAGATTTTAGGCGAGAGCAAAATCAGTCGGTTCGATCATTTCTCTTGAGGTTTGATCCAGTTCAGCTTCAAATGGTTTGTGGTTTGTCCGGTTCAGACGGTTCGAGTCCGGTTCAAGCGGTGTTGAAACTGTTTTTGTAATAGTTAGGCTTTTATTTGCTTGTTTTTGCCAAAACTAAAATCATATCATTATGTGTTTAATTATTTATGCATTGGATGTATGTTATAATTAAATAAATCTTGTATGTGCATATAGTATGCCATTTAGATTTAAAATCTCACCATAGAAAGCATGCAATATGCATTGAAAGTATGTTATAATTTGTTATAATATATAGCATGTATGTTAGGGTTTCTTGTATTTAATATAAGTGTTATATTAGATATTGAATGCCTGTATGTTGTGGATGTTTAGCATGTCTAAAGTTTTATAAGCTGTTATTAAATTTGGTTAGACATTTAAAATCCATAACAAAGAATAGTTGCATGCTCACGTAGGTTAACCACTTGTTTTAATTAGTTAAAAATAGGTTGTTAAACTTGTAAAACTAGGGTTACAAACTCAACCGGTATATAATCCTGTCGAAGGTTGGGGGTATTTTAGTTGACGATCTACGGAACACCTCCTACCAGGGGATTATGGCAGAATAATTGAGCATTGGTAACCAATTTTATGAGTATTCGTGAGTGATGTGAGGTAATAAAAGTGTTTATCACCTAGACATCGTAGGTTTAAGTCCATTTATAAGAGTTATACATGGATAAACCACATAGAATTAGGGTTATTTTTATTTAGCCGGAAAAGAACCTAAGTATGTAGTTACCCAAACATTAGAACACTTCAGTGGTAGTGAATAACTTCTATATGATAGAGTTATTAGAAAACTTCAGCGGGAGATTAATAACATACGCGGTATGTTATTCTTAGCTCTCGCGTCCCTAAGAGTTCACAGTCTGGATTTAAGTGGTACTTCGTGTCACCCTGGAAGTGACCTCCCTTCAGAAAGTATTTTTTAGCTTAAATTTAGATTCGAGTGAATAAGGGAAAGTTGTTCGATCAAAGATCAAGGTTATGATTTCAACTGCCACGCCTCCATATAGTTCACACCGTGAGATTCATATGACGCTTCGTGTCACCCTGGATGTGACCTCCCTTCAGAAAGCGGATGTATGCATCAATACCAAGCTGAACGGAGGAAGTAGTTCATAGTAAGTGGGTGAAGAAAATATGTCAACATATCCTGCGGTCTCCTCCATTAATCTGAATTGTGAGATTCCTATGTTGCGCCTGTTGCTTAACTTTAAGCAGCCCTTTGCTAGTCGTTTAACGACAGCTATCTCTACGGAGGGTTGTAACATAGGATTTGAAACAACTCAAGCTTCAGTAAAATGAATAGGATTTTATAGTTTCTTCTTGGTATTGTTTCCCATTTCGGAGCGATACTCATACCGTTCTATAAGATCCGAAAATAGCGGGTCTACACTTACAGAATTATTAAGTGTTAATAATGTCTGACCAAAAGGGGTACCTAAATGACGATCGGAATATGAGTTATTCTGGAGGTAGTATTTAGTCAAGAATATCTTGATGTAGTATCGTTGCAAAAGAATAATCTTGGGTAAATTATTAAAATTGCTAAAACTTGATTGGATATTAAATTTCAGAATGACAAGTTCAATAATACAAGTGTTGGCGTCAGATAAATTTATTAAGGATAATTATGTGAATTAGAAATCAAATTTGAACACGATACTTATGATAGATAATTTGCGGGTTGTCTTATTTGAAGACTATCCTCCCATTCCTAGCTCTAACACAAACCGAAATGTTTGGGATGTATATGACAATGGGTCAGGGCTAATGATATAGTCCGTGCTTATATCCTTGCCAGCTTATCTGCTGTGTTGACAAAAGAAGCATGGGAATATGAGTACTACCAAAGAAATTATGAAATCTTTGTGAGGGATGCCATTAAGTACATTTACAACAGTCGCTTCAAAGTGGGGACCAATGTTTGTGAACATGTCCTAAACATGATGGTCCACTTTAATATGGCAGAAGTAAATGGTGCTGTCATGGACGAGAGAAGTCAAGTTGGTTTTATTCTAGAATCTCTTCCGAAGAGTTTTCTGTAATTTTGAATGCATTAATGAATAAATTTTGACTACTCTACTAAATGAGCTACAGGCTTACCAGACAATGTTGAGAACAAAAGGTCTGGTGCCAGAAGTAAATGTTACTACTGCCAAGAAGTGAGGAATGTCCTCCAAGCCTGAAGTTGCTTCCTCTTCAAAGAGCAAGAGTATTCTTGTGAAGAAAGGTAAAGGGAAAGGAAAGAATAAGCCTATTGGATTGAAAGGCAAGGATAACGCTGCAAAGGGAAATGTTTCTATTGCAACGATGAAGGGAACCAGAGGAGACACTGCCCTCAATATCTTGTCAAGAAGAGAGCAGAGAAAGGTAACCAGGCTAACTTGACCTGAGACCATTTGCTCAGCTCATCCAATGGGAGAAGTTGCTACTTGTTTTTAATTGTTAAAACTTGTATAGAATAAATTGTATATATTTTTAGGATAAATGGAATGTTCATATTCAAAAATTATGTTTGTTCTAGCAATATCTGTTAAGAATCAAATTGTTAAAAGCCATTTGTAGATATTCAGATATCTAAATGGCTAGATCAAAGTATAGAAAGTTTAAAGATTTCTAGATCTGACTATTAACAAAGAGTTGTTGAGACAGGTCAGATGCATCTTGCTCAAAGAGTTGAGAGTACCTCAATGTAGTGGGAGGAAAGTGTGCTTCCTGGCCATTNAAAGAGTTGTTGAGACAGGTCAGATGCATCTTGCTCAAAGAGTTGAGAGTACCTCAATGTAGTGGGAGGAAAGTGTGCTTCCTGGCCATTATTGAGATTAAGATGCAATCCCCTTATAGTTTTATCTAAAGCCTATTGTATACTAAAATGTTTACAATAATTCTTTTGATTAAAGTGCTTGAGAATTACCTAGTACTAGATAACCTAGGGCAAGTGGGAGAAATATCGGGTATAGAGATACCGAATGGTAAAAGATGGGTATGGTATGCCCTAGTTTATTGTATTTCTCTATAAAATTCAGAAACCCAGTCTTATATATCGGATGTATAAGTTACCACTGGAGTTTTAGTCCAAGTGGAAGTTTGTTGGGTTTTATGTCCTAAAACTCATGGTATGTAAATAGTGGAGCTTATTATGAAAATTCAATAAAGGTGTTATTGAATAGATATATTGCTTGAATAGAAATCCAATAAACCTAAAAGTCCCTTGACTACTGGATGAGTACTTGAACTTTATGTGGAGACATAAAGGTGGATCAGGTTCAAGTAAATAATCAAAATGATCTATAGTATATGGATAAGCTTGGGTACCTTATTCTGGTAACACTATTGGATACGACTTGCTCTGTAGTTGTTACAAGGAGTTGTAAAGTGCTACAAACGAAGTGATCCTAATTCGTTCATGTTGGACATGAGGAGTGGGGGTGTCCTTGTGCAAAAGAGTATGTACAAGATTAGACCACGAAATAAGTCACTCTTACTTTATAACATCGTTTACTATTTAAGACTGACTATTTCAAGCGATGACCTAGGTAACTTGACCTTAATCCTGAGCTAACTATGAACTCCTGTTTATTCGGGACTGCCCTTAGATTTTCATAGGTGAGGGTTGGCTCAACAACACCGACTCAATATGACTGCCATTTCAGGGGTAAGACTGGATAGATAGTTGGGGACATAGGATGCAAAAGGGAATTCACTCCTACCCGCTTTAGGGATAGTAGAGAGGTTGTTCCCTTAAGTGTTGATTCTAGGGCTTGAACAAGGGATTCTGCCCTCTCATTTGGTACGATAGGGACTCGGTTTTGTGATTAGATAACAAAAAAAATTGTTCATTAGGGGATCAGTGGGGACTTAAGGAATAAGAGGTAATTTCGGGGGTAAAACAGAGATTTGACCCAGTCGTTATTACGAACAACCTGTGGGTTAACTTACTAATCATGGTTATATCGAGTAGACATAATATATCTACGGTGAAGGGAGTTCAACTATGGGCTTTAGTGGAGTGACCGATTAGTTAACGAATGAGGGTTAGATCGGTCTAATGAGTTTAGCCGATTAATCTCGGATCGTTGGAGCCCATGATCTGTAGGTCCATGAGGTCCCCCTACTAGCTCGAAAATAGATTAGCTCTAGAGTAGAGTGATAAGTTAATTTGAAACGTTCAAATTATAATCAAACGAAATTGGAAAAAAATATATTTAAATATGATTTAAATATATGAAGATGAATTGTGAAAAATAATTAATATGGATATTAAAATTAATTAGAATTATTTAAATTGTTTAAATAATTAATTTATTAATTTTATTAGAAAACAATTTATGAAATTAATTTGTAAAATTAATAAATTTTGATTTTAGAAATAAAATATGATTTTAAAATTAAAATAGATTTTGGAAATTGAAAAATTACACAAAATTGAAAATAGGTTTTTCAAAGTTCATCTTCAACTAGTTTACAAGGAACCCACCACCTCTTCCTTGATTTACTCAAGCATGAGCTGCATCCCATGCAACACATCTCTTTGCATGATAGTCTGCAATATATTGAAGAGATTGGAGTGAAGAATAAATGACGAACCGACTGAATTTTCGCTGAAAAATTTGGATGATGAAGGTGTTCTTCAATGGGTTAGTTCAATGAGATTTCTCCATATTCTCTTTTATTCCAGCTTATTTTGAGTCCTACAACTCAATCTAGAGCATCAAGAGGAAAGTAGGAAAGATCTTGTGGTGGTCTACACAAGGATTCAGAGGATTTAGCAGCTGGAAGTAGAGATTTCATTGGTTCGGCCAAGGTATGTTCTTGAAACCCATTATAATATGTTTTTAGCATGTTTCTTTTCAACCAAAATTAATGAATTAGAGTGCTTATGGATCCTGAACTCTTCTGCTGCGTAATGGTGTCGATCCAACACAAGTTACAATAATATACAAGTATACAAAACAATAAAATAGGGCATAAAATGCGCTCAATAAAAATCTCCCATTGGCTCTAGACTATATGTGGCATGTCCCGTAGACCAATACTCTGCAGGTGACCCTCAAACACCTTAGTCGTGAGGGCCTTTGAAAATGTATCAGCAATGTTGTGCTTCAAAGCTATCTGCGTGACGATCACGTCTCCTCGATGCACAATCTCTCGAATGAGATGATACTTCCGCTCTATGTGCTTCTCGCGTTTGTGACTTCGAGGCTCTCGAGAATTAGCCACAACACCACTATTATTATAATAAAAAGTGATGGGCCTTAACATGTCTAGAACTACTTCCAGATCAGTCAGGAATTTCCTGAGCCATACAGCTTCTTTAGTAGCTTCACAAGCCACTACGTACTCAGTCTCCATAGTGAAGTCAACAATGCACCCCTGCTTGGTGCTCCTCCAAACTACTGCTCATCTGTTAGTCACTGATCCTGATGAGAATTTTCAAGAATTCTTATCAGTTTACTATCCCCATCGCATAGCAGATGTCAGGTCTAGTACATAACATCGGATACATCAGGTTGCCAACAGTCGATGCATGGGGATCCATCTCATTTCATCAACTTCTTGAGGTGTCTTAGAACACTGTTCCTTAGACAATATAACTCTATGCCTGAAAGGTAGTAAACCCTTCTTGGAGGTTTGCATCGAAACTTTGGCAAGCATTTTGTCAATATACAATGTTTGAGACAGAGCTAACATTTTATTCTTTCAATCTCTAAAAATGTGAACGCCCAGAACAAACTGTGTCCTCCCAAATCTTTCATTTGGAATTGGGTCGCTAGCCAATTCTTAATTTCAGTCAGTAGACCTACTTCATTCCTAATGAGTAGGATATCGTCTACATACAACACTAGAAAAGCTATTGAACTATTGATGATTCTCTTGTACACAAGACTCATCAACATTATGGTCAAAGCCATAAAATTTGATCGCAATATCAAATCTAATATTCCAAGATCAAGAAGCTTGCTTCAATCCATAAATGGATCGATTAAGTTTGTAAATCTTTTGCTCTTGACCTTGGGTTATAAATCCCTTAGATTGTTGCATATAAATGGTCTCCTCAAGATTGTCATTCAGAAAGGAAATCTTGACATCTATTTGCCAAATATCATAGTTATAATATGAGGCAATGGACAGGTGAATTCAAATAGACTTTAACATGGCAACAGGTAAGAAAGTCTCCTTATAGTAAACTCCCCCAACCTGGGTATATCTCTTTGCTGCAAGTATAGCCTTGAAGGTTTATACCTTCCCATAAGTACCCCTTTTTCTCTTGTAGACCCATTTGCATCCTATAGTTTTACCCCATCAGGTTGATCTACAAGATCCCAAACTGAATTGAAGAACCATAGCTTTGAGCCACTCATCTTTGTCAACATCCTCCATTACGTTCTTGTAAGATAATGGCTCCCTCAACACTTAAGGTGGATTTGACCTACTAGATGATCTAACTTCAACAACTCTTGTTGAGGTGTTGGGTTCTTCGACAGCTCTTGTTGAAGGTGAAGGATCCTAAATTGAAGGGAACCGTAAGCGGAAGAAATATCGTCCCAAATCCCATTTTTCATTGAATGTAAATATTATAGTAAATCATGAACAAGATATGAATTTACATAAATTACAACATGTTATATAATTAGGTTCTAGAAACCTTACCTTTGAAGACTTTTCTCCAAGAATCCCTCAAACAACACACGAATGCCTTGAAGATTTTCTATAAGAAAACCTTAATCAAGAGCACAAATACTACCACAAAGACTTCCTTGGTATTCTCAGCTAGAGAACTCAGAAGTGGTGGGCTCTGACTATTTGGATTGAGGGAATTAAATTTAAGTAGAGAGAAGGAAGAGTTGAGATTGTTCACCAACAATTCAAAACTCACATAACAGATCTGTCTTTTTTTTTTTTCTCACTATCAAATTCGATCATCAGATTGTGAAAGAAGTAGACTCTCTCTTGTCTTTACAAAAACCAAATACCACAACTACCCGCTTACATGTGTGGAGAGAAAAGAGAGGGAAGGAGTTGTAACTCCCTCCCTCATTTTTATTTAAAATAAAATTAAAATGATATTTATATAAATATAAATATGATAACTAACTTATCATATTATATATATTAAATTATATGTCATATCAAATAACATATAATCTATAGATTTGGTTATTGTATCACATACAATATAACCTATAGTTTTCTTCTCTCTTCTATGTGACATTATATAAATTACATTTATATTAATTTTAATAATTACGAATCCAATTCATATTAATAATATTTGAATCTTATTTAAATATTTATTTCCTCTCAATTAATCTATAACATATCAAATACATTATAATATTATATATATATAATTAAAATAATTTAATTATATAACATAAATAAATACCTCTATTAATTTGAACAATTCAAATTAATCCAAAAATTGATTCTCATTTAATCTTATTGAGCTACAAAGGGGACCACATGGACCTATAGCTTGAAGCTCCAATGGTACATGAATAATTAATCAAACTCTTTAATTAAATTATTCACCATTCGTTAACTGTCGAACACTCCACTAAAGACCGACAACTGCACTCTCCCACTTGCGCCCTAGTATAGACGTGACCTGTCCCATAGAGCCATACTCTACAGGTGACCCTCAAATACCTTAGTTTCTGGGATCTACTAGCATGCAACGGAAGCAAACAGAATCAATAAGCACTCTATTTACATTTAATTTGAGTTTTAAAAGCATGCTTCAATAGAAATTTAAGAAGAGGGTTTCTAAACAACATACCTTTGATGAATTCTCCCAGTTTCAAGCTGCTCTTCACGTGATTCCAGCTCCAATTCAACAGTGAACCACCAAGAGATATTTTCTACTATTCTTAGCCTTGAATTTGAGTGGTGGAACTAAAAAATGGAGTGAATTTGTGAAGGAAATTGGATGAGTTTTCAGGTGAAGATGAAAGTTGCAGCAGAAACCATTTCCAGCAACCTAAACTTCTCTTCAGCAAATATGGAGAGCTTTTTATCAACTCCCTTCATGTAAGCATTGATGGACAATCTGCATGCCAGCACTAAAGTTGATTGTTCAAGTGGATAGGTGGCGTGATTAGGTGGAAACAACTTCTCCATAATGATTTTTGGGAAAATCATACTAAAACATAAACTTCCACTTTTTGTTTTTCAAAGCCAAATTTTAGTTAATTTCCAAAATTAACTATAATTTAATTTAATTAATCCATAATTCATTAAACACATCAAAATGAAATTTCTCAAATTAAATTGAAATTGAAAATTAATTTGATTTTTAATTAATTAAACATATTTAATTGATTAAATAATAATTTAATATCAAATATTAAATCAATAACACACCTATTTTTAAACATGAATCATATTCATGTAATTAATATTTAAATCAACATTTAAATATTATGAACTCTCCAATGCTTATTAATTTTGATAGATTAAACATTGATTAATTATATCGAATATAATTGTACAAACCCTAATTTGAATTTGAACTATTCAAACTCAAACTCTAATTTTTAATTTGAACATTTCAAACTAAAATTCAATTTGAACAATTCAAATTGATATCATTCCAAATTCACTTAATTTTTTAATTCAAGGTGTTCATATTTTACGAGCTAGTAAAGAGACCTTATGGACCTACAGATCATGAGCTCCAACGATTTAAGATTAATTGGCTAATACTCTTTAGACCAAATGAATCAGTATTCGTTAACTATCAAGTCACACCACTATGCGAAAATACCATCTCATCCATGAGATTGTGCATCGAGAAGACATGATAGTCACGAAGATAGCTTCGGAGCACAATGTTGCTGATTCGTTTACGAAGGCTCTTACGGCTATAGTTTTTTAGGGTCACCTACAGAGCATGGGCCTATGGCAACGGCGCCAAAAACTTGATGCGTTATTTTATGAGGTGAAAATATGGAATGAAATGCGGTGATGGAAATGCGTTGAGCAACAAGTTTTCTCAGTGGAATCCAAGTATAAACCCCACCGAGTTTCCTCGTAAGTCCAAGGTCGAACTCAGAGAATTGGGAAAACAGTATGCAGTGGTAATTTTCAGGAAGACTTTGCGGAAACCGGTAACTCAAATAGTTGTTTGGTGTTGTTGTTTGCGGTAATAAAATAAACGAATGCAGCGGAGTTTCGAAAAGAGTTGATAATACGGAAGATGCGATGAGTATGTGGTGAATGGGTTGAGAAGGGGTTTGGCTAACACTTCCTAGGATGCGTTCATGTTATGCAATCATGCAACACACATACAATAACAAACCATCTCTCGACACAAATGCTACGACTTATAATACTAGAACGCATGTGATATATGCGATGAGTCTATAGGACATACACATAAGCCTCTATTCTTATTTATGCGATAACAAAATGACACACACACAAATAAGGCGACCACATAATATCAAAACCTATCTCTAGGGTGCATGCGATGCAGGTTGACAAATAGAGCTTATTTATAAGTCCCTATCTCTTGCTTATGCAGATCTAATATTGCTCTCTCGAGTCTAGATTCTAATCTAGCGCTTTCAAGTCTTAGGCTCTTTCTTTAGACTCTCTTTCGAGTAGCTCTAAAGGGGTGTTAGGCACAGCATAAAACAAGATAATCACATGTGATGAAGATTCTAGGTCATGTTAGCTTAGTCTTCTCAACTCATTCGATAAATTTAGCTACTCGTGTGTGCTTTCAAGAGAGTGAACAGATGTAGATAAAGAAATTCCATTATATAGATATAGAGTTGAAATACAAATAACAATGCAAGATGAAAATAAAGAGCCTGGTAGCAATCTCTTGCTTCTCAAGACTTTTACATTGTCTTTTCTACTATGTTCAAAAGATAGTCTCGCTCTCGCGAGAGTCGGCCTGCTCTCTGCTTTCCATAACTTTGGGTTCTCTCTCGAGTTGCCCTAAGCGATCTGCGTCTCTTCGCTTCTCTCGCTCCGCCTTAAAATAAAAGAAAAACTAATAACAAGGCTATTCTCTCTCTAAGGGAAAATTCTCTAACTATCCAAAATTCTCTTCTGAAGGTTGCCTTCGGTATTTATAGAGCCTTCGAGGTGAAAGGCGACTTTTCTCTTATGATTGCATAGATGAGATGACTTTAATCCTCTGAATAATGTGCTGAATATTTGTCACCGAAAAGCTGAGTGTACTTGTTATCGTTAGCGGCTTGTCAACTTAATTTGGATTCGACCATCATCAGCTTTTTGTCCCATCGTGATTAATTATGCCTTTCATCCAGATGTGCCCACCAAGTTGCGTCGACTCTATGCGGCAATCCCTCTTGAGCAGATGTTTACGAGCACAAATCACCGCAAGGCTTTGTGGTAACACTGCGCTCAATCGTCGATTTCTTGTGATCGCGCTTTCTGCCTTGCGTTAACACATATTCTGCATAAAAATACCAAAGTTAATTGTTTTTATGCGATGAACGCATGCGACCGCAATGTTATGAACTTAATGCTTTTTGGACACAATCTAACATATTTTATCAATGCAAACCTTCATTGTTTAATAACTTAGCATTGTAATAACGTGCATTTCTGCCCGTTATCAGGGACCTACCACGACTGGACTAGGGCAAGTGAGAGATTTTGTACTTGGCCTTTATGCCCTAGTTTATTGTTTTGTACTTGTATTTATCTTGTACACCCCACTAACTTTAGGACAAGTGGGAGATTGTTGGGGTTGATGTCCTAAATCTCGTAGGGTCCTATAGTTTGTAAACATGTGTATGAACAAAAATTTGTGATGTAATAATATATGCAACAACCAGAGGGATTCATAACCCAAGGTCAAGAGCAAAAGATTTGCAAGATCAGTCAGTTCATTTATGGACTGAAACAAGCTGTTCGATCTTGGAATATAAGGTTTGATGTTGTGATCAAATTTTATGGCTTTGATTAAAATGTTGATGAACCATGTGTATACAAGAAAATCATCAACAATTTAGTGGCTTTCTTATATGTAAAAGATATCCTACTCATTGGGAATAATGTAGGTCTAATGATTGACATAAAACAGTGTTTGGCGGCTCAATTCCAAATGAAATATTTGGAAGAGACACAATTTGTTTTGGGTATTTAGATCTTTAGGGATCGTAAGAACAAACAGCTAGCCTTGTCTCAAGCATCATACAATGGCAGGATATTTGTCAAGTATTCAGTGCAAAACTTTAAGAGAGGTTTTCTAACTTTCAAGCACAGAGTTGTCTTGTCTAAGGAACAATGTCTTAGGACACCTTAATAAGTCGAGGAAATGAGACAGATCCCTTATACATCGGCTATTGGCAACCTGAAGTATGTAATGTTATGTACTAGACCTGACATTTACTATGCAGTAGGGATAAACAGTAGGATCCTCAACCTGGATATAACCCTTTGCCACCAACCTTAAAGGTTTGCACCTTACCATTTGCACCCTTTTTTCTCTTGTAGATCCATTTGCAACCTATATGTTTTATCCCATCAAGTTGATCTACAAGATCCCAGACTGAACTAAAGTACATTGACTCCATTTCAAGATCCATATCTTTGATCCATTCATCTTTGTCTATATCTTCCATTGTCTGTTTATAGGACAATGGATCCTCAACGATGCCAGCAGATATGACGGTTAGGGTTTCTGTTAAACCCATATAACGAATATGCAAATTTTCAACCCTCCCACTGTTGGGAATGTCCTAAAACTCACACTTCGTAAATACTAGAAACATATTATATTTATTAATAAAAGTATTATTGAGTATTTTATTCATATTGATATTGCATTATATTATAAAAATTCAACAAACAAATTCATGGCTATAATATGAATACTTTAACTTTATGTGGAGACATATAGTGGATCGATTTTTAGTATATGGCCAAAATGGTCTATAAGTATGTGGATGAGATTGGGTACCTCATCTAGGTAACATTATTGGAAGCGGCTCACTTTGTATACTGATACAAATGATGTGATCCCAAAACCATTCTGAAGGAAATCAAACATGAGGATTTCCATGTACAGCGGAATGATTGTTCCAAATTCCATTCGAAATTGAACATACACAATCACAGTCTTACAACGGAAACTCACAGGTCATGTGCAACAAGAAATTACAGCATGCTTAGATAGAACTCAAGGGATAGAGTATGCGTACCTTTGAATACTCATTCTTCAAACTCCCTCGAATACTCCTATGTGTCCAAGAATATAAACTTAGCCTTCAAACACAACGACCGGTACACAGCATGATCAACAACGAATAAGAACCCAAGGAACGGCCTCCCAAACCTCGAAATCAATCGAGTTGAGTGAGGACACCACCACAATGGTTACCTTGGTATTCTTAGTGTGAGAATCGAGGAGTTGTGGGCTCTGTATGATTTTGGTTAGAGGAAGAGATTGGAGGACAAAAATCGTGTAGACGATTGGGCAAGTGGGAGATAAGAAGTGTCTATCATATAGACAAATGCTCGATCGTGTAGTAAATGGCAGCCTATCGTATAGACAATGCCACACGATTGTTTAGCTACGACCAGCTAAAAGAACTATCGTATAGTCAATGTGCACAATCGTTTAGTCTCTCTATTAGCTATCGCTTAGTGAAACACTTTCACTTGATAACCTTCTCCGTGAGTAACTTTCCGAATTGAGTAACTTCTAATTTTAGGAAACATTTTTCCTTTTTATCTCACGTTTATCATAAAACCACTAATAACCTCCCACTCAATTGGTTATTAAAGAAAAAGAGATAATTATCAAATAATTAATATTATTATAAATAAATATGATAACCAACTTACCATATTATATTTATAACCTATAGTTTTAATATTTCATCTCATGAAACATATAAACCATAGACATATAAACCATAGTTCTTTTTTCTATGTTATGGTACTTAATGTAAATCATATTTAATCAATCCTCCACTTGATGTATCTCATACATCACACCAATATATCATATATGATTGGATTTCCTTTTGTCAATTTGAATATTTCAAATCAACCCAAGAACTGTTTCTCAACTTGAATCCATTGAGCTACCAAGGGGACGCTTGAAGCTCCAACGGTACGTGAATAGCTGACTAAACTCATTAGCCACGAGATCCACCATTTGTTAACTGTCGGACATTCTACTAAAAACCGACAGCTGCACTCTCCTCACTACAGATATATTTTGTGTCTATATCAATCAATCAACAGTGGGATAACTCTTCACAGATTGCTCGTAAGTACAGCTGGGCCAATTTACCGTTTTTCCCGTACAGTTACATCTAACTCCTTCAGTACCACTATTTCCTCTAATGAACATAAGTCATAGTCCTACTATGATTGAGTCCTCTCTTCTAAAGAGAGGTTGCGGCCACTATGTTCAAGACCCAAAATCAACCCTTTAGGGAGCAATCTATCTACTTACCCCTACTTCAGGGAATGAGTGAATTCCATCTTGTATAATTGAGTTCCCAGCTCCCCAATTAGACAAACCCTAAAAAGGTAGGTTTGTTGAGTTGGCAGTCTGGCCACTCTCACCCATACTAATTAAAGGACCGCCCTCAAAGGCAGGAGTTTCCAAAAACTTCAGGATGAAGGTCATGTCATCTATGGTCGTTAAAGTGAGATGTAAGTCTCAAGTATCAACAACGTAATATAAAGAGACGAATCATCTCGTGGTTTGGTCTTATACAAACTCATTGTATAGGACACCCCCACTCGCATGTCTCCACATGAATGGTCAGGATCAGACCATCTGTAGTAGTTCACAAGACTTGCAAACCTCTACAAAGCGAGTCGTATCCGTAGTATCATCAAGATAAGGTATCCCTCCTTAATCCTTATACTATATACCTTTTTAGGTTATTACTTAAGGCATGATCCACTTGTATATCTCATATACATGCTTAAGTTTACATACAATAACCACAAATCTTTGTTTATTGGATATGAGTAAATGCAAAATAAAATATCGCTTATTTTATTCATACCAATGTGTATAATGTTTACAAACTACGAGACTCCGTGAGAATTAGGACACCAATCCCAACACATTCATGTGGAGATATGCGAGTGGAGGCATCCTATGCAAAGGATGTTTGCATAAGACCAAACCTCGAAATAGTCATTTTTCTTTATAACGACTATTTACTGTTAAATCTGACTATTTCAAATTCGATGACCTTGGATAACTTGATCTTAATCCTGAGCTAATTATGAACTCCTATTTATTTGCGATTATCCTTTGATCTGTATAGGTGAGAGTAGTCGAATAGCACTGCTTAATAAGCCTTCTATTTTGAGGATAAAACCAGATAGATAGCTGGGGACATAGTCCTGCAAGATGGAATTTATTCCTACCTGACTTAGGATTAGCAGATAGGTTATTCTCTTAGGTACTAGTAGCTAGGGACATAGTCCTGCAAGAGGGTCATGGTTTATTGGTTGGACTATAAACCAATTGTTCAATAAAGGTCTAGTGGGAGTTTAAGGAGCAAGATGTATTTATAGGGGTAAAACGACAATTTTGACCTAGCTGTAAATACGAACAATCTGTGAAAGATCGACTTACTAATTATGGTGAAAGTGGACAGAAATATATCTACAGTGAGGAGAGTGCAACTATCAAGCTATAGTGGAGTGTCTGATAGTTAACGATTATTAATTAATTTCACCTAAAGAGTTTAGCCAATTAATCTCAAATCATTGGAGCTCATGATCTGTAGGTCCATTAGGTCCCTCTACTAGCTCGTAAAATTATATCCTAGATTAGTGAATTGAGAAGATTTGAAATGTTCAAATTCGAAATTAGAGTTTTTCAATTTGAAGTGCTCAAATTCAAATTAGGGTTTGATTAATTATATTCAATATAATCAAAACGTCCAATTTTGTCAAAATTGAACAAAATCGGAGAAATTAGATTTTTTAAATATTGAATTACATGAATATGATTCATGTACAAATTAGGTGTTTGATTAATTTAATATTTGATATTAAATTATAATTAATTAATTAAAATTGTTTAATTATTTATTTAAATAAATCATTTTTTTCAATTTGAAAACCAAACTCATATTTGAATTTAATTTTAATGAAAATTAAATTAAAATTTAGAAAATTGAAAAACAAAAATTGAAAATTCCACTAATTCCATTTTGAGTGGAATTTTCCAATTTTCATCTTCAATTGAAGTGGTCTATTTGTAAATTAATATGAATAAGATTCCTATTGAAAAATATAGGTTAAAAAATTAATGTGCATTGGATGTGCATTAAAACTGTAGGTTAAATGAGAGAAATATTTTTGAAATATGATTCAAATGGGAAATTAAATTAAATATGTGAAATTTAATTAGATGATCAATTAATTATTTAATTTAATATAATTTAATTTTAAATTTAATGAAATTGATTAAATAAAAACTATATGTTAAATTTAATGTACATTAGATGCACATTAAAACTATAGGTTATGTGAGAGGAAATCATTTACATATGATTTAAATGATCACTTAATTAAATATGATTTAATTAATAAATTTTATTTTATTTTATTTTATTTAAATTAAACAAATTAACTCCCCGTTCTAGGGAAGTTACGAGAAAACGTGAGATCAATCCCATGTTTTTCTCTCCCTCTCTTACCATCCCTCTCTTTAGCAAAAGGGTTTTGTTTTGTAGAGTGAGCAGTGTGGTTCTCAAGATCTCCGTGTATGTTTTTTCTTCCTGAGAAAAGAAAGAAATATCGTTTTGTGATATTCCCAAATTCCAAAAAAGAGAATCTCGCAATTCGCCATAGCCTCAATTCCCTGTGAGAATAGAGAAGTTTCTAAGTGGTGGTGCCCAATCCCAATACAACAGAAAAATTCTATAGAATTGTCAAAAGGTTTGCAAGGTAGGGTTTCTTCCCTTGTATAATTAGTATTTTTGGAAATTGCATGCTTAATCGATATCACATTTTATTCCAATGCAAAATTGTTTTGTTTTTAAATGCCAATTTGAAAAGAAAAACGAAATGGTTCTGTGTTTTGGCTTCCACTGTGTCTTAGGGTTTTCATCCCTTCAAATATGGATCATCATGTTTGGAGCATGTCACAAATTGATGTCCCTTTTTCCATCCGAGCATTGAAGATGAACTTGAAAGTGTCATGCTTGAGTTGTGTGGATGATTGTCATACAATCATAAATGAACATATACATTTATAATCAACTTCAAACAAATGGTTATACAATTTATACAGAAATTACAACATGAATAAACTCAAATGAACAAAGATCAAACTCTATGCACATATGAAGATGCATCTCCACACTTCGTTGTGTGACCGCTTGAACAATCAGCAACCTCGAATGCTCGATCTACACGACCGCAACACAGCACGAACTCTTCGTGCTCGTCCTCAACGATGGCCTCGGTCATGAACTCCTCAGCAAAAGTTATGCGATCGTTTAGTCTATCGTTTAGCTCGGTCTGTCGCCTACAGACACTACACGATCGTTTACCTTGGGCCAGCGACTGTCTAGCAAAACTATGTGATCGTTTAATAAATACTGCATGATTGTTTAGCTCGCACCTGCACGATCGTTTAGATCGCCCAGCTGTTGTTTAGTAAATCCGAATTTACTTGATGACTTCATGAGTTTCTTTTGCGCGGAGAAAAAACTCAAAACCTTTTCAATCTTTTGTAAAAACCTCTTTTCAAAAAATGAAAACCATTTTCCTTTTAAACTCACGGTTACCATGATTCAATAACCACCCACTACTTTGGTTATTTAAAAGAAAAAAAATTAATTATCCAATAATTAATATTATTATAAACATAAATGATAATCAACTTATCACATTATATTTATAACCTATAGTTTTAATATTTCATCTCATGAAACATATAAACCATAGTTCTTTTTCTATTCCATGGTACTTAATGTAAATCTCATTTACATCAATCCTCCACTAGATGTATCTCATACATCAAACCGATTATATCATATATAATCAAAATACCTCTGGTCAATTTGAACATTTCAAATCAACACCAAGAACTGATCCTCAACTGAATCCATTGAGCTACCAAGGGGACCTCATGTACCTGTGCTCGTAGCTCCAATGGTACGTGAATAACTGACTATGTGTCCATCTTAACCAATGAGCAGTGCGACAACCCTTCTTAGATCACTCATAAGTACAGCTGGGCCAATAATCGTTATGCCCCTGTAGTTACATCTGTCTTCTTAAGTACCACTGATCCTTCTAATGAACATAAATCATAGTCCTACTATGACCGAGTCTTCTCTTCCAAAGAGATGTTGTGGCTACTATGTTCAAGCCACAGAATCAGCTTTAAGGGAGCAATCTCTCTACTTATTCCTGCATCAGGAAATGAATGAATTCCATATTGTGGATTGAGTTCCTAGCTCCCAGATCAGACTAGTCCCAAAAAAGGTAGGAATGTTGAGTTGGCAATCTGGCCACTATCACCCATACTAAACAAAGGACCGCCTTCAAAGGTAGGAGTGAAGGATCTCATATCTAAGAGTTCCATGAGCGCGTTCGGATCGCTCCGATCTCACCGTAACCGAAATATAATTATACATTCAATGCATACAGTTATGCAAACAAATCTTAATTAATGACATGCTAAGATAAAGATATAACAAGATGAGAGTATCATACCAGTTGAAGACTGTCTTCGAAACTCAAGAACTCACCGCAGCGGAAACCCTCCACGCGATCTACCAGCGCCCAGCAACAGTGTCAACAAATGCAGCACGAACACTGTGGGCACGAAACCACCACTAAAGAGCCCCGGTATTCTCGGAGTGAAAACCCAAAGGGTGGGCTTTGGTGAATTTGGTAGAGGAAGGAGGAAACACGAATTGTGTAGGCGATAAGCAAGTGGGAGGGTAAACGACGCTATCGCATAGCGGAAATGCTTATCGTTTAGAAGGAGCTACATGATCGTGTAGGATTTACTGAATGATCGTTTAGGAAAAGGTATACGATCGTCTATCAAAATTGGCACACTATACGATCGTTTAGAGAAGCTATCCGATCGTGTAGGTGATAGTATACGATCGTTTAGCGCAAGGTGGATGATCGTTTAGGCGAAGAAGAGCTATCGTGTGATCGTTTACTTTCACTAACGCACGCTTCCGAATTCTTTTTGGGCGATCTGACGACAGACGATCAAAATGAAAACCTTTTTCATTTAATTCATCGGTTACATTAACCGACGCTCCCCACTAACCCACGTCCGAACGTCAAATTTGGATTAATTATCATATAATTAACCAACTAATTAATTAATAAATATAATCATATATATTTTTATCCTATAGTTTGATATCACATATCTACTATAGTTGTTTCTCTTTTTACTTGATATAAATCATATTTATATCTAATTTCCTCCAAAAATATGTATCTCATACATTTAGCCAATTATATCATATATAATTAACCAGTCCAATTATATCATATATAATCAAACTTCCTCTTGTCAATTTGAACATTTCAAATTAACCCAAATACTGGTTCTCGACTTTATCCAAGCTACCCAGGAGACCTAAAGGACTTGTTGCTCGAAGCTCCAACGGTCCGTGAATAGCTGACTAAACTCTTTAGCCACGAGATCCACCATCCGTTAACTGTTAGGCATTTCACTAAAGACCAATAGTTGAACTCTTCTTACCACAGATATATTTCTGTGTCCATCGGATATAACCAATCATGAGTACGATGACCCTTCACAAATGCTCGTAAGTACAACTGGGCCAAATTACTGTTTTGCCCCTGTAGTTACATCTCACTCTTTAGGTACCATTGATTCCTCTAATGAACAATACAACATAGTCCACTATGCCTAAACACCTCTCGGGCCAAGAGAAGGTGTGTGACGCCACATCGTTCAAGCCCCGGAATCAGTCCTTAAGGGAGCTATCTATCTACTTACCTCTGCCTCGGGGAAGGAGTGAATTCCATCTTGTGTAACTGAGTTCCCAGCTCCTAAATCAAACGAATCCCCAAAATGGTAGATTTGAATCAGCGATCTGGCCACTCGCACCCATACAAATCAAAGCACCGCCTTCAATGGCAGAAGTTTCCAACTCACTCAGGATTGAGGTCATGTTACCTATGGTCATCCTAGTGAAGTGAAGTCTCTGTCATGAACGGTGTTATATAATGAGACGTTAACACTTGTCAATGTACGATGCCTGAAACCGTGCTAGCACTTTGTTCTTACGATCCGGAAAGATTTGTATACCTAGAACAAATTGAGCCTCTCCCAAATCTTTCATTTTGAATTGTGTCGCTAGCCAGTTCTTAACTGCAGTCAGTAGACCTACATCATTCTCAATGAGTAGGATATCGTCTACGTACAACACTAAGAAGACTACTGAAGCATTGATGATCATCCCGGTCAATATCCTCCATTGCCTTCTTATAAGACAACGGATCCTCAACGTCACCATCTGCTACCATAGCAAGGATTTTCGTGAAACCCAGATAACGAATGGGTGGGTTCGCAACCCTCCCACTACGTCGAGGTTCCCTCAACTCTTGAGGTGGAACCGACCTACTGGATGAACTCCCATCAAAACCTATTGCTGATGTAGCAGGCTCTTCAACAACTCTTATTGAAGTTTCAGTAGTTTCATCGGAAAGCTCACGCAACACAACTTTGCTTCGTGGACTGTGCTCCCTTATATGATCCTCCTCCATGAAAGTAGCGTTTGTTGAAACAAACACCCTATTTTCTGTCGGATCATAAAAATAACCCCCTCGTGTACCTTTAAGGTATCCTAGAAAGAGGCATAACCTCGACCGTGGTTCCAACTTCTTGGGATTAGCCTCAAGCACATGTGCAGAGCAACCTCAAATGCGAAAGTGATGTAAAATAGCTTTACGCCCATTCCAAAACTCCAGAGGTGTTCTTGCAACACTCTTGGAGGGAACACAGTTGAGTATGTATACCGCAGTCTCCACTGTGAAACCCCAAAATGAGTTCGATAAAGAAGCGTAACTCATCATCAAGCGAACCATATCTAATAAGGTCCTATTTCTCCTCTCCGCTATACCATTCTGCTGAGGTGTACCCGATGTTGAGAGTTGGAAAACGATTCCATGTTCTACCAAATAGTCCTGGAATGCCGAATCCAAAAACTTTCCACCTCGATCCGATCGAAGTGTTTTAATTCGTCTATCTAATGTGTTTTCAACTTTAGCCTTGAACTCTTTGAACTTTTCAAAGGATTCAGACTTTCGTTGCATAAGATAAATATACCCATACCTGGAGTAATCATCAGTAGAACTGATAAAATACTCATAGCCATCTCGGGCTCGCACATTCATAAAACCACAAAGATCATAATGTACTAACACAAGAGGCTCATTGGCTCTATAACATTTTCCAGTATAAGGTCGTTTAGTCATCTTACCCTCAAGACAAGATTCGCACACAAGTAAAGAATTTTCTTCTAACTCACTTAGAAGTCTATTCTTCATTAATCTCTCAATCGTATTGAGATTGATATGCCCTAAACAAAGATGCCAAAGTTGGTCATTTTTCTTTTGGAGAAATTCATCGACGTTTTGATTGAGTTACGATAGTTCTGAACATTTCAGTATTATGGAGGGAATTAATGGCTAACGGCCTTAGCACATATAAATTTGATTCCAGATTTGTTGTGCAAATAAAAACACCATCTTTATGAATAAACACTTTATCCACATTAAATGAGATAGTATATTTACATTGCAATAAACACTTTATAGAAATAAGGTTCCTCTTTAGTTCAGGAACAATATATACATCAGTTAAAATAAGAAACCTATTCTGTAAATCTAACTGAAGTCCTCTCATTGCCACAGCTGAGACGACGTGCCCGGTGCCTACTCGCGTCGTCATCTCACCAGCCTCCAGCTATCGCCAAGATCTAATCCCCTAAAAGAAGAACAAACATGATTAGTGGCGCTTGAATCAATTATCTAAGCAGAATCATCATTCTCCATTAAACAAGTTTCAAGCACAAGTAAATCACATTTACCTTTATCCGCCTTGGCCTTAGCCTTAGCTGCTTTCTTCTTTTTCAGATACTGAGGACAGTTCCTCTTCCAGTGTCCATCCTGGTTGCAGTGGAAACACTTTCCTTTAGCAACCTGTGGATGCCTCCTTGGGACGACAGGCGGTGGGTTAGCAGGTGTCTTCCTTTTACCCCTACCATCCTTCTTCTTCTTCCCCTTTGCAGAGTTAGAATTAGAAGGTGCAGGCTTCGTTCCTGAGGTCGAACCTCTATGTAACATCCTAGAGGATGAAGCAATATTTGCCTCACCCTTCTGCCTCTCCTTATTTTTCAATAAAGATTGGTATGTCTGCAACTCGTTGAGGAGAGTTGTAAGGTTATATTTCACATTGTTAAGAATCACATTACTAACAAAGTGTAGGAAGCTCTCCGGCAAAGAATGCAGGATTATGCTAACCTGGCTGCCCTCATCGATGGTAGACCCATTCAACTCTGCCAAATTAAAGTGGACCATCATGTTTAGCACATGTTCATGAACAGAGGTTCCTTCCTCCATTTTAGAGTTGAATATGTATTTAAGAGCCTCATGCATAAGCTGTTCAGACGGTTGTCCAAACATCCCCCACAAGGACTCCATGATCTCACGCGCTGAGACCATAGGCTCATGTTTCTTGGCCAAGAATTCAAAAAGACTTGCTAAGATGTAGGCTCCGACCTTCTCATTTGCCCTTGTCCATCGCTCATATGCCTCTCGAACATTTTGAGCGGCATTAGAAGCTGGAATAGGAGGACAAGCCTCCATGAGAGCGAACATGAGATCCTCGATGATCAGGATCGTCGTGATCATGTGTTTCCATGTTGCGAAATTATCGCCAGTAAGTTTTTCGACGCTTAGCAATGCCAACGTGGCTATTGCCATTTTGAAAATGTTGCTAAAAATACGAACAAAACTTTATTAGAATTTGCTAAACCAATTAGTTTTGCAAAACAGTTTCAAGTACCTTAAGTTATAGACTTATATTTTGCAATGATGCCCCAGTGAGGCAGGACAAACGCCACCGACGGGGTGATCAGTTGCCCTTTCGCTGGGATGACATTCTCAACCATTAGGCAGAACCAACTCTTGGAACTGAACCTAACAGCCACCATTTTTCGATCCAGAATCGTTAACCTTTAACTATTCCGCGTAAGTGTAACCCCTTGTTTTCGGTGCCAGAGTCCCGCCCTAATGAGCCCACCATAGAGAAGAAGCAGATTAGAACAAGAGACTAAGTTATCTTATTCTCTTACAGGAGATCAAATAAAGAAATGCGCAAAACTGCCATCCTTTAGGGGGAAACTCCCAGGGTGCCTCGAGGCGATGCGCAGTAACTTTATTTAACCTAACGAGGGAGACCGAGGGATATGTTGTCGCACTTCCGGCTCCCACTTACTATGAACACTCTCTCCATCCACCTTGATATTGACCTACCCAAACACCATCCGTTGGGGGGACACGCCAAAGGTGCCATGAGGCCGNTGAACACTCTCTCCATCCACCTTGATATTGACCTACCCAAACACCATCCGTTGGGGGGACACGCCAAAGGTGCCATGAGGCCGAGGATAGATCTTATGGTATGGACTATGTAGGAGAAATGTGAAAGGTTTAAGTGAAGCATCTTATGCCCCAAGTACCTTCTACTGAATGTTCTACCTAGGGGATCATTAACCTAGACAATTCGGCTATTGATTTTTGTCTAAGTCGTCTTTTTAAACTCTGCTCATAAACAACGTTTGTCTATGAAATATGAACAAGTTCAAGTAGTCACATTTAAACACTTTGATGGATTATCCTTAACTTGCATGCATGCATCAAATCTATCTAATTCACCTTTCCAGGTAAGTTCCTAGGTAAAGGTGTTATGTTTCCATCAACTTAAATACCCCAGCCTAAACAGAACCCGCCTAATACAAAAGGTCCCTTATAAATAGATTTGCTACACTTTAAAATTTTATTAGCCAATTTAATTCCATTAAACTGATTAAAAGATTAAAGCCTTAGGGTTGCTAATCGTATTAGAACCATGATCTTAGGTCTATGTGATCCAAGTTTTAAACACTTTAAAACCATGAATTAAACCTAAGTGAGCATGCATGTCTTTCTTATTAGTTTTAGTTCTAATTTCTCTTTAACTTTTAAAAAGAAACAACTAAAACCATTGCGCACAACGAGACATTTATAACATTTATAAAGTAACCTATGCGTCATGCTTCATGCAATGTCTGGTCATTATGTATATAACTTTTATATAACGCGTAACAACTATGCAAACATGCTATCATTCACCCTTATACTATAACATTTATTATATAAGGATGATGCATGTAAATGCTTTTTATGTATGCATAAATATAACTCTTATATTATATGATGCATGAGCATGCTCTTACAGAATTAAATCATGCTTCTCTAAATTATAACAATTACAATAAGAGATGATGCATGACCATTGCATAACCTAAGGTGGGATTGACTATATGTGCATACCATATGACATATAAAAAACATACATCGCATGTAATAAATAAAGAATTAATGGACCAGGATGAGCATTTACAAAAATCAGAATGAAAAAATTCTATCTATTACATTTTTCATCGAGCAAACCGGTTCACAAGGGAACCGGGTCTTGAACCGCCAGGAGGTCTTCATCCTGTAGTAAACTCCAGTAGGTAGACGATCATTCAGCGTGCACTATACGATAGGAGCATAAGTAAACGATTGAGTAGACGACGACGAGGCTGCGAAGCCTGATCGTCTATGCGATCATGTAGCATTCTTATACACATCTAGATGTGTATAAGAGACAGGTCTTGAACCGCCAGGAGGTCTTCATCATGTAGTAAACTCCAGTAGGTAGACGATCATTCAGCGTGCACTACACGATAGCAGCATAAGTAAAAGATGCTGTAGACGACGACGAGGCTGCGAAGCCTGATCGTCTATGCGATCATGTAGCATGACGACAGGTAAACGATTTACCTTGCATTACTAAGCGATCGTTTAGTCAGTTATTAAGAAATGAAGCTTGCTGACCAAAACGATCGTCTAGCACGCGCGCTTTAAAATGATACGTGAGCGTCTCATCGTCTAAACAATGTGTGCAACTAGGTAAACGATTTACCTTGCGATACTAAGCGATCGTTTAGTCAGTTACTAAGCGATGAAGCTTGATGACCTAAATGATCGTTTAGGGTGCCCGCGCGTTAAGCGATCCATGAGCAACTTATCGAATACACGACGCGATACTCAGTGATCACATACTCGATCGTTAACCCGATGCAACCATTCTTGATCACATTCCCCATCGTTTAAACGATGCGTTCAACCGCGATCGCATACTCCATCTTTACGATGCGATCAATAACGATCGCAACATCTTCTACACGATGCGATCAACCTTAGATCGCCTCCTTCTTCGAAGAACCTCAACGCTTGCACAGATCTGCTTTTTTAACGAACGACTCAAAACTTCAAACAAACTTTGAATACATAATCGATAACGATTATTAATGCCAAAAAAACGCAAGGGCCTTTACAAACAATCACAAATGTAAAAGGATTTAAATCAAACTGAGGCTAAACATCCCGAAAACATCCATTAATCCACACATCCACAATAAGTTTAACCAATATAGCATAGAAATGCACCCACCATGAATGTAAATCTCATTTCATTGCAACAGAACCTAGCTCTGATACCAATTGAAGGATCTCATATCTAAGAGTTCCATGAGCGTGTTTGGATCGCTCCGATCTCACCGTGACCAAAATAAAAATTATACATTCAATACATACAGTTATGAAAACAAATCTTAATTAACGGCATGCTAAGACAAAAATATAACAAGATGAGAGTTCCATACCAGTTGAAGATCGTCTTCGAAACTCCATAACTCATCGCAGCGAAAACCCTCTACGCGATCTACCAACGCCCAGCAGCAGGTCAACAAATGCAGCACGAACAACCACAAACACGAACACCATGGGGACGACACCACCACTAAAAAGCCCTGGGTATTCACGGAGTGAAAACCCAAAGGGTGGGCTTTGGTGAATTTGGTAGAGGAAGGAGGAAACACGAATCGTGTAGGCGATAAGCAAGTGGGAGGGTAAACGACGCTATCACATAACAGAAGTGTTTATCGTTTAGGAGGAGCTACATGATCATGTAGGCTTTACTGAACGATCGTTTAGTAAAATCGACACATTATACGATCGTTTAGAGAAGTTATCCTATCGTGTAGGCGACAGTGTGCGATCATTTAGCGCGAGGTGGACGATCGTTTAGGCAGAGAAGAGCTATCATATAGTCTCTCGAGCGATCGTTTACTTTCACCAACACGCGCTTCCGAATTCTTTTTTGGCGATCTAACGACGAACGATCAAAATGAAAACCTTTTTCATTTAATTCATCGGTTACATTAACCGACGCTCCCCACTAACCCACGTCCGAACGTGAAATTTGGATTAATTATCATATAATTAACCAACTAATTAATTAATAAATAAAATCATATTATATTTTTATCCTATAGTTTG
The DNA here is from genome assembly GCF_009727055.1 of Benincasa hispida. Taxonomy (NCBI): domain Eukaryota; kingdom Viridiplantae; phylum Streptophyta; class Magnoliopsida; order Cucurbitales; family Cucurbitaceae; genus Benincasa; species Benincasa hispida. The sequence goes on from NC_052349.1 coordinate 66,630,169, forward strand.
ATATCACATATCTACTATAGTATTTTTTTCTTTACTTGATATAAATCATATTTATATCTAATTTCCCCAAAATAAGTATCTCATACATTTAGCCAATTATATCATATATTAATTAACCAGTCCAATTAATCATATTAATCAACTTCTCTCTTGTCAATTTGAACATTTCAAATTAACCCAAATACTGGTCTCGACTTTATCTAAGCTACCCGGGGACCTAATGGACCTGTGGCTCGAAGCATCAACAGTCCGTGAATAGCTAACTAAACTCTTTAGCCACGAGATCCACCATCTGTTAACTGTCAGACATTCCACTAAAGACCAACAGATGAACTCTTCTTAACCATAGATATATTTCTATGTTCATTGGATATAACCAATCATGAATACGTTGACCCTTCACAGATGCACGTAAGTACATCTGGGCCAAATTACTGTTTTGCTTGTAGTACATCTCACTTCCTAAGTATCATTGATTCCTCTAATGAACAATACAACATAGTCCAACTATATGTGAACACCTCTCGGGCCAAGAGAAGGTGTGTGGTGTTGGGATTGGTGTCCTAATTCTTTCGAAGTCTCGTTGTTTTGTAAAGATGCACATTATTAAGTGAATAAAATAAGTGTTATTTAATTCTGGCATTTACTCATATCCAATAAAAAAGCTCTGGTTATCTTATGTGAACTTAAGCATGTATATGTGATATACAAATGGATCATACCTTAAGTGATAACCTAAATCGATCTGTAGTATAAAGATTAAAGTGGGATACTTGATCCTGGTGACACTACGGATACGACCCACTTTGTAGAGGTTTGCAAGTGTTGTAAACTACTACAGATGGTAGATCCTGACTATTCGTGTGGAGACGTGGAGCGGGGGTGTCCTATACAAAGAGTTTGTATAAGACCTGGACCACGAGATGACTAGACTCTGTATATAATGCCGTTGATACTAGAGACTTGCATCTCACCTAAACGACCATAGGTGACACGACCTCAATCCTGAGTGTTTTATGAACTCCTGCATTTGAGGGCAGTCCTTTGATTAGTATGGGTGAGAGTGGGCAGATTGCCAACTCAACATGCCTACCTTTTTGGGGACTTGTCTGATCTGGGAGCTGGGAACTCAATCCACAATATGGAATTCACTCCTTTCCCAAAGTAGGGATAAGTAGAGAGATTGCTCTCTTAAGGGCTGATTCCGGGGCTTGAACATAATGGTCACAGCTTCTCTTTAGAAAAGAAGACTCAGTCATAGTAGGACTATGACTTATGTTCATTAGAGGGATCAGTGGTACTTAAGGAGACAGATGTAACTACAGGGGCATAACGGCTATTGGCCCAGCTGTACTTATGAGCGATCTGTGAAGGGTTGTTGCACTGCTGATTTATTAAGATGGACACATAATATATCTGTAGTGAGGAAAGTTCAGTTGTCGGTCTTTAGTGGAGTGCCTGACAGTTAACGGATGGTGGATCCCGTGACTAAAGAGTTTAGTAGTTATTCACGTACCGTTGAAGCTTCGGATCTACAGGTCCATGAGGTCCCATTGGTAGTTTGGATTCTGTTGAAGGATCAAATTCTTGGTGTTGATTTGAAATGTTCAAATTGATAAGAGGTATTTTGATTATATATGATATAATCGGTATGATGTATAAGATACATCTAGTAGAGGATTGATGTAAATGAGATTTACATTAAATACCATAGAATAGAAAAAGAACTATGGTTTATATATTTCATGAGATGAAATATTAAAACTATAGGTTATAAATATAGTATGATAAGTTGGTTTTCATTTATATTTATAATAATATTGATTATAGATAATTAATACTTTTTCTTTTAAATAACCAAATGTAGTGGGTGGTTATTAATCATGGTAACCGTGAGGTTTTAAAAGGAAATTGGTTTCCTATTTTGAAAAATGAGGTTTTACAACATATTGAAAAAGAATTTGAGTTTTCTCTCTGGCGAAAAGAAACTCACGGAAATCGTCAAGTAAATACAGATTTACTAAACGACGACTGGGCTAGGTAAATGATCGTGCAGGTGCTAGCTAAACGATCGTGTAGTGTTTACTAAACGATCACATAGCTTTTACTAGACGATTGCATAGTTTATCTAAACGGTTGGGCATTGACCTATACGATAGGTCTCTGACTTCTCCCACTTGCCCAGTCGTGTACACAATCTGTATTTCCTCCATTTGTCTGCCTCACACCAAGTTCGAATAGAGCCCACCCTCTGGATTCTCACACCAAGAATACCAAGATCAGCTTGTTGATGGGTCATACTCAACTCGACACTGTCGAGGTTTTTCAGAGGTTGTTCGTGGTGCTGCGGAGGCCGTTCGCTGTTGCGGAGGAGTTCGTGACTGTGGAGATCGTTGAGGACGAGCGCGAAGTGTTTGTGCGGTGTTGCGGTCGTGTAGATCGGACGCTCGTGGTTGCTGTGATCGATCAGAGTCGCGCATCAGAGCGTGGAGACGTTTCTATATATGTGCGTAGAGTTCTCTTTATGCATTTGTTGTTCATGCTGTAATTTCTCTGTAAATTGTATAATCATTTGTTTTGAAGTTGACTGTAAATGGTTTGTTGATTCATGATTGTAATTTGAAATTTTCTTGCTTCCGCTGCTCATGGAAATCTCGAGTGTCGATTTCCTTCATGTGGTGCCACATCGTTTAAGCCTGGAATTAGCCCTTAAGGGAGCTATCTATCTACTTACCCCTGACTCAAGGAAATAGTGAATTTCATCTTGTGTAGCTGAGTTCCCAACTCCCAAATTAGACGAATCCCCAAAATGGTAGGTTTGAATCGGCGATCTGGCCACTCATACCCATACAAATCAAAGGACCGCCCTTAATGGCAGGAGTTCCCAACTCACTCAGGATTGAGGTCATGTTACCTATGGTCATCCTAGTGAAGTGAAGTCTCTGTTATGAACGGTGTTATATAACGAGACGTTAACATTTCGTGATCAGATCTTATACAAACTCTTTGTATAGGACGCCCATGCTCGCATGTCCCTAACACGAATGATCAGGATCAGACCATCTGTGACAAGTCATAACACTTGTGACCATTCCACAAAGCGGACCGCATCCGTAGCGTTACCAGGATAAGGTTTCCCTCCTATATCCATATACTACAGACCATTTTGGTTATCACTCAAGACATGATCCACTTGTATGTCATCACATATATGCTTGAGTCACATACAGATAACCAGGGATTTTATGTTTATTGGTTTGTGGTAAAGCAAATAAAAAAAGTAACCGAGCACAAATACAAGATGTGAAGTAAATATCATATATTAACAACATAAACGTTCGTACAAACTGTTTACAAACTACAGGACATGAGACTTTAGGGCATCAACCCCAAAAAGGAGTTTCCAAAACACTCAGGATTGAGGTCGTGTCACCTATGGTCGTTTAGGTGAGATGCAAGTCTCTAGTATCAACGTTGTTATATACAAAGTCTAGGCATCTCATGGTCCAGGTCTTATACAAACTCTTTGTATGGGACACCCCTACTCCACATCTCCACATGAATGGTCAGGATCTACCATCTGTAGTAGTTTACAATACTTGCAAACCTCTACAAAGCGGGCCGTATCCGTAGTGTCACCAGGATCAGGTATCCCACCTTAATCCTTATACTACATATCTATTTAAGTTATCACTTAAGGTATGATCTACTTGTATATCATATATACATGCTTAAGTTCACATAAGATAACTAAGGAGCTTGGTTTATTGGATATGAGTAAATGCGAGAATTAAATAACACTTATTTTATTCATTAAGCAATGTGTATATTTACAAAACAACGAGACTCCGGGAGAATTAGGACACCAATCCCAACAGTCCAAACATTGCTCTCAGGAATTCCATGATCTCACAGGTCGTGAGCATGGACTCATGCTTCTTGGCTAAAACTTCAGACAAGCTAGCCAAGATATACGCTCGGACCTTTTCATTTGCCTTGATCCATCGCTCATATGCCTCCTGAACATTTGGGGTTGTATTGGTAGTTGGGACTTGAGGACACTCCTCAATCAGGATGAATCGCAAGTCATCGATAATGAGTATAATATTAATAGTATTTTTCCAGCTTGTATAGTTATCGTCGTTTAACTTATCAGTGGAAAGCAGGTTTAAAGTAGCACTCGTCATAATGAAATTGTTGAAACCATATAATTATTTATATTAGTTATTAAATGCATTACCCAATTAAACAACCAATCAATTTAGTAAAAAAAAACCATTGTACTCTATGTGACATCTATTTTGCAATGATGCTTCAATAGAGCGGGATAAAAGCCACCGTAGAGTGATCAGTTATCCCTTCACTCAATTGAGATAATCTCAATTAATAATTATACCAAAGTAATTTTTATTCCTATAATTATTAGTCACCATTTGTTTGATCCAGAAATTTTTAACTTACTAATTTCTTGTAAGTGTAACCCCTCATTTTAGATTCTAAAGTTTTGCCCTAATGAGACAACCATAGAGAAAAACTGATTGGAGGAAAAACTAAAGTAATCATGTCCATTTCTGGAGTTTGAGTAGAAATTCATGCGAACACCATCCGTAGGGGACACAAGCAAAAGTATCTCGAGGCCAAGCATGAAAGTTTACTAAAAATTAATGAAGGAGACCGTAGGATGTGTTGATACATGTCCCCCTCTCACTTATTATGTACACTCTCTCCATTCACCTTGTTATTAACTTATGCAAACACTATCCAAAGAGGGATAAGCGAAAGTGCTAGGCCAAGCATAGATCTCACGGTGTGAACTATATAGGAGAAACGTGAAAGGAAATTGAAGTATCATTTACAACAATTCCCCACTGAGCAATCTACCAAGGGTTGATTAACTTTGAAAATTTTGACTAAGTATTTGTTAACTTTGCCTAAAGTAATATTTATGTTGGATAGTTTAACAACGTTGATTATTGCTCATTAAACACTTTAACAAACTTTAGTCATTTATTGCATGCTTATAACAAATATATATAATTCACCTTTCAGGTCAATTTTCAGGTAGGGGTGTTCTTTTTTTGTCTACTTAAATACCCTAGCCTAAACAGAATTGTCCTAAGACAAAGGTTCCTTATAGATACATTTGTTATAAATTTAATCTTTTATTCAAAATCAATTTGATCTTATTAAATTGAATTAAAAGATCAAACATATTTCTAATTGTATTAGACATTTATTAAACATAGGTATAATGTGACATCAATTTTAACTATTTTTTTTAAAAAAAAAAAAAACTATGTTAGCATGCAACTCTTTATTATAGATTTAAATTCTAATTTCATTTAACTTATAACTATTATAAAGATTAAATGAAGCAATTAAAACCTAAACATGCATGTAATGACATATTTTAAAAAATTATAACAATTATAATTTACTAAAGTGGTGTCATGCATCATACATTTCTTTTTTCATTCCATTACATACGTAACAATTATATACCAAGGTAATGGAAAAAATAAACAAAATCCATTCATACATCTAAACTATATATTATAACATTGACACATGAAAATGTTATTTATGCATGTAATCATACTTAATAACATTTATACAATATTTTGCACAAGCATGCTTAATGTATCATGCAACTTTATAATATAACATTTACATTAAAAATGATGCACGAACAAATATAAATCCTATGGTGGGATTTTCTATACGAAATATATTATGGCATATATAATAATAATAATAATAATCATATATCATATGCATAATAAAAAAAAAATAATTTTGACCGGGATTGGATTCCTAAAAAAATAAGATACATTATTATTACAAATAATAATAAAAAATGAAGAAGAAGAAGAATAATCTCCGCTTGAATCATTGGAAGCCACGAACCACCGATTTGGACTAGTTTCACATGCACAAGGCTCATGTCCGGAGCATAACAACGCTCGGTAGCAACATTGTTACGTTGGCTTTTTGCTAGTCGTAGCATAACGCTATGCTGCGTTGCTACGCTCACTGCCTTGCAATGTAAGGCAAGCATCGTTCCCTACAGCCTTATGCTCCAGGGTAGTAAACCTACTCTACTCATCCGATCATCCAAAATTCTCCAATGTTGCTCCATTTTTCACCAAATTGAAGTTGGAAAACAATCACGAATGACTCAGACTTTGAATTACAAACTCGATAACAATTAATTACACCCAAAACAATGGGTCCTTTACATACCGAATCATAAAATGTAGCAGAATTCTAAAAGGTCAATCCCGAAAAAATTCAAATGTGCAAAACCTATTCAACATTCATCACTGCAAAATAATAAACCCACTACTCTGAAATTTGTTCGAAAATTAAATTTAGGATTCAAATTTTGCTCTGATACCAATTGAAGTAGTAGATGTCACTCTGTGCAAAAAAGATCAGTATCTCAATTTTATTTTACAGAACATTAAAACCATACATATGACAAAAAATGGAATTAACATTCTAACTAAGCATGCTTTATACAAAACTAGGAAGAAGGGATCAATAGATCACTTACCCTTGAAGACCAAAAATCTTCATGTTTCTCCCAAAGTCACAAATTCTTCAAATTTGCTTCGAACTCACAAACAACTAGAAAAAAACACAGTAATGGATCTCTAAATTGCAGACACTACCACATGGAAACCTCAGTATTCTCGAAGGGTAGAGAATTGATGAGATTTTTGTGGGCTTCAAGACTAATTTGGAAGGGATGATGTTCTTTATTTTGAGAGAGCAAAATTCATACCGAATTTTTCTATTTTTGTGTATATTTGAATGAAAGAAGAGGATGGTTCATATCCCACCTCCTTGTCCTTTAACTTCCACATTAAGAGAATGATGGAGGGAGTTATCAAATAACTCCCTCCCTAATAATTTAATTATTTAATTAAAAGACTAATTTTTTTAATTAATTTAATAGATATATATACTAAAAACCATATATATCTAATATAACATATAGCCTATAG
>NC_052349.1:66637193-66649482 GCF_009727055.1 Benincasa hispida
TAACCTATAGTTTATGATATAACACATATAATGTAACCTATAGTTTAATATTCTTTCATCTAACCTATAGTATTTAATATGAATCAAATTCATCTTAATTTTAACATATAGTTTTTATATGAATCATAATCATATTAATATTTGAACCATATTGAGATATTTATTTTCTCTCAAATAAAAGTTTATATTATAAAATATCATATACATTATTATATTTTATATTAATTATATCTTATATAATTATTTCCCTTTATTAATTTGAACAATTCAAATTAATTCGATTCTCATTAATCCCAATTGAGCTAACGAAAGGACCTTATGGACTTATAACGTGAAGCTTCAATGGTACTTGATTAATTAATTAAGCTTTTAAATTAATCGACTTCCATTAATTGTCAGTCACTTCACTAAAGACCGACAACTGAACTCTCTACACTACAGATATATTTTTGTGTTCATTAGATATAACTAATCAACAGTGTGTTGACCCTTCACAAATTGCTCATAAGTACAGTTAGGCCAAAATTACCATTTTGCCCGTGCAGTTACACCTAACTCTTTAAGTACCACTGATCCCTTTAATGAACAATAAGTTATAGTCCAACTATAATCGAACCCTCGGACCAGGAGAAGGTGTGACAACACATTATTCAAGCCCCAAAATCAGTCTTTAAGGGAGCAACTTATTTACTTACTCTAACTATAGAGTAGGAGTAAATTCCTTCTTGTGGAGTTACGTTCCCAGCTCTCCAATTAGACGAATTCCCAAAATGATAAGCATATTGAGTTGGCGAAACTGGCCACTCTCACCCATACGAATCAAAAGACTGCCTTCATAGATAAGAGTTCACAAGTCACTCAGGATTCAGGTCAAGTCACCTATGATCATCCTGATGAAATGTAAGTCTCTTCTAGCAACGATGTTATACAGAGAGACTATTCATTTCATGGTCCGGTCTTATACAAACTCTTTTTAATGAATATTCCCGCTCACATGTCTCCACATGAATGATTGGGATCATATCATTTATAACCCTTTACAACAATTATAACAACTACAGAGCAGGTTGTATTCGTAGTGTCATTAGGATAAGGTACTCAATCTTATTCATCTACTACAGACCGTTTAAGTTATCACTTAAACATGATCCACCTGTATGTCTCCACATATATGTTTAAGTTACAGAAAATAACTCTGGATCTTAGTTTATTGGTTTTTGTGAGTTAATGCACCTAAATGTCAAATAAAAAACCTCTTATTTTATTAGATAAATAAAAAGTTTGTCAAATACAATTACAAACTACAAGACCACGAGATTTAAGGTATCAACCCTAACAGAATCTTATTGATCCATCGACTATCAACACTAGTGACTCTTTTTGGTGGAAGGATTACTCTTTCCACGTGTGGGTTCTTCCATTCTCTATATGTCTGACCAGAAATATAGGTTCTACATATACATGTTTTGATACATGTTAACGTCCACCTAAGCATGTGAGGTACCGTTTCAAAGCTCAAACACCTAACGACCTTTCCAATTGGAAAGCATGGATATTTTAGAAATAGCGATTAGCTTTAAAATTGCTACCATGTTTCACTATAATCTGCGATGGTTGTACACCCATGATTGGCAAACGGAGGGATTTTCCTTTTAAAAAAATTGTGATGCAAATAAAGATTGTGTTAACGCTCTAATTATTTTGCGATAAGAGAGACAAGATGGAGTTCCAAGCAGTAGAGTGTGTTATGTCACGTAAACAAAATATTAGTTTTCATTGGTTTTTAGGATTGAGTCATTCCGCACTAACGCTTCTAGAATTGGGTCAGTCGTACAAAAATTTCCTTTTTACATATAGATTAAATTTTAAAATGCATACAGAAAATTAGCCCTCCGACTCTTAAATTTAAAAATTATACTGGTTTTAGAATATTCCTATTTTATTATAATTTGTTATTTCAAAATTATAAATTGTTTAAGAATATTCCCACTTTATTATAATCTGTTATTTAAGAATTACAATTTGTTTTAGAATATTCCTATTTAATTAGAACTTTTTTGAGTAATATAGTCTAAATTTTGTTGAGTTCTATCCAAATTCTCAATAAAGAGTGTGCATTGGTCTTCATTTAAAATAAATTGTTGTAGTTTCTAAAATAATTATGACAATTTATAAAAAAATCAATTGTGATTTGAATAAAAATAGTATTTAGTAAATTTTAATTTTAAGTTAAAAAAAAAACATATTATGTTATTTGGAAAATTAATAATCTAAATTCTCACCAATTAACTATAATGACCCAAGTAGGCATATTATTAAGATTTTTTAATATCAATTTTCAATATTTAATTTGTTATATGTTTAATGGCAAGTACTTTTATTAGATCCACATTATCTGATCAAAGTTCAAGAAAAATATTTTGAAAAACGAATCAATACAACTTTCCTTCATATAACAGAATAAACGTGAAGAAGATTAAATAAATAAATAAAAAGGTAGGATAGAATTAAAATTATTTTGCAGGCAAGAGGAAATTGAAATGTTATTTTAAATAAGTTAATGAGCAATCAGTGTAACAAATTCAGTTATATCCAAATTTAATCATGGTATCAATAATAATAGTCTAATTTGACATTGTTCAAAAATAAAAAAAGATTGGTACCTCAGACCACGTAGTCGATGCAAAAGGAATTGTAGACCAAATTTACCGATTTCCTATTGATCTCACTGAATTGTAGACCAAATTTGCAACTAGTTTTGAGAACTTTTTTGAGGAGTATTTATTCCAATTCGATGGCGTTTTTCAAAATAGTTACGCCAAAAACTTGCACTTCACGAACACAACATTCGCGAAGAAACTCGAGAACCCCATTTGCCAAAAATGGAAGGTAAATTTAATTACGCATTTATGTGTGTATATATCAATACCAGATTTTATGCAATAAATACCAATTCTCCAACAGAATAGAAGAGTAAAAGGTACAACAACAGTGGAGCAAATCCATATAACCAATCATCCACACAAACACAACTCTAAACTTCCAAAGTAATAGTTACTTGAAAATCTAAATCTTGTCGATATCCTCATCCTCAAACTCGAGATAATCATCAGCACCACCATCATCCTCATCATCGATACCGCCAGCAATACCCTCATTGAGACGTGTGCTCTCAGGAAGTTCACCATATGCCTTCAACAGCCTTGCTTCATCAGGCATATACTTGAGGATAACATCAGCTTTGTCATCTTGGTAGTCACGAAGCCCCACAAGTATTATATCACCAGCTGCAATCCAGACTTTTTTGTGCATCTTCCCACGAATATGACAAAGACGCTTAGTCCCATCGATGCACATCGCCTCACACCGACCATTCCCTAACATTCTGAGAACTTGGGCATACTCCTGACCATCTTCCTTGAAAACAAGCTCACGCTTCTCATCATCTGCTTCATTCTTTCCTCTTTTCCTGTTCTTTCCTCCCTTTCCCTTGTTCTTCGGCATGTTTACTGTTCTGTGTTACATTTGGAACACAATATTAGTAATTGCAAATGCACCAAACAGAGTCATTACACCCTCATAGACCGCAATTCGCACCATTATATAGACAAAAGGAAAAACTCCAACTTCCTACAATTGATATAATTAGGAATTGGTTTATACAAACCATAGTCTTGACTATATATATAGCTTGCATCTAGTTAAACAAACAGAACAAAAGCAGACAAATTACAAGACAATTGCACCAAACGTCCAAAGAGAAGAACAGACAAGCCACATATTCACACTTGCATGCAGTCAGTAATAGAAAAGCCACTTTTTCCCTGTATGCTAAAAATTGCAGTCAATCCCCAAGCGCCCACCACAATGGCACAAGGATGAGATGAAGCAAACGAATAAACAACTAGTAAAACCATTTCAATAACTAAAGACAATGTCTCATAAAATCAATATCTTCCCAAATCAGAAAGGGAAAAAGAAAACACACTTATAATCATAAAAGAATTTATTAAAACAAAAGAGAGAGAGAGAGAGAATCTTAAACCAACAAACTCCATCTGATAGAAACATTAAACTTTTTCAACTGATGGGGAAGAGAACGTCTAATGCATCAATATTGGTGGAACATGATATTCCAGCTGATCTGAGGAACCTAAACCCACAAAAACAGGAGACCCCGGACAACACAGATAAAAAAAATCACAACAAATCTACTTCACAGTAAATCTGATATTAACCTAACAGAATACCAGAAATGAATAGACAAGTGCTTCAGAAACAGTGTTTCCTCACATTTATTAAAGAGAATGTGAGGCAAAAGCCAGTTAGAATCGACATAAAAGGACAAGATTCAAACCCTAAGTTGCCCTTTCTTTTGTATACTAAGAAAGTAGAGTTGGTCCAAAAGCATTATTAGAAATTCAACAAATTTATTCTGGAACTAAACAAATTCATCTCTCATCCCCACTTATTTCTAATCAAGCAACTCTAATATTTTACATCAACTACCAAAAGCAACCCACAGTATCTTTCTTTCTTTCCCTGTTTATTGATCTGATCATCTATTTATTTGGATGCTTATTGTTTTCTAAACATTGGGGTAACTACTACCAAGGTATCACTTATCCTTTTTTCTAAGCCTTGCGAGATATTGCTATAATTGACTGACAATTCCAACATGTATTAGTCTATTGCTAGTTTGGATAATTGACATTCATGATTAGAGCAATTTGAAGATGGAAAAACCATTAGGCCCTTCGACAAGATTTTCCTTGGAGTAACAGACAAGGTATCACTTCTCCTCTTTTCCAAGTCTTGTGTGATGTTGCAACAATGGTCTGACAACTCCCACAAATATTAGTCCCAATGTTTTAAAAAGCCCTCTCAGGCACGCGCCTAGTCCCAAGGCGCAGATCTAGCACCTCGCCTTTTCCAAGGTGAGGCTCACAAAATAAGCTCAAAGCCCGGGGCCTTGAGGCTTTTTTATTATTATTTTTTTGAAATAGTAATATTTATGGGTTTTCATTCTTTATTAACTCAAAGAATCAAGTTTACTAAGCCTAAATGCAAAATTTCTTGTGTTTGGGGTCTCTTTTTTTTTTTCTTTTCCATATTTCCACTTCAAATATGCTTTCTTTTTGTAATGTAATATTTTTATATATAATACGCTTCACAAGAAAAAGCCCTCGCCTTTCTGTGCGTCTTGCGCATAGGCTCCAGAGGGCCATTGCGCCTTAGTGCACCTTGGGCATTTGATTAGTCCGTTACTAATTTGGATGGTCGATATTCAAGATTTGTGCAATTTGAAGAAGGAAAGGGTGATTGGTTGCTTCAATGAGATATCTTTTTCCCTAAAACTAATGAAATTAACAGGTGTAAAAGAATTGTTACCCTCACCTCAATGCCTAGCTACCACAACTCAAAGGCGCAGACCAGAGTAACTCTGATAATATTCCAACCATCACATATATCAAAATCATAAATACAAAATCATCAAGATTCACTACATGAAGTGAAGGAGTGATTATGATAAAAGTGGTCTTGAACAAAAGATGCAGGCCAGCCACAGAAAGGAAATAAGGTTTTTCTAACACGGGCTGCAAAGAACCATCTCGCAATTTGAATATTCAATAAAAAATTTCGAGCTGGGAAATCATCTCTCATGATCATGATTAATTTCAACCTAGAATTCAAACCCTAAGACGAATCATCATATACAAAAGGGTAATATTTCGACCCGTCCAGCAATATTTTCAATTCTTAGTTTTAGTGTTTTGCTTCTTACTTTAAGAACTAAGATAGAATCATTAATTCCTAAAAATTTACATCATATGAGAGAAAAAGATGCCGAAATTGAGAGGTCAACAAGCTACTAAAAACAATCGGATCATAGCAAATAGAAGGTATCGAATTGAATGACATGAAAAACACCTTGCTAAATAAAACTCAGATCGTTCCAATCGAAATCACAATAAGAACGCAGTCCTGATAAGCTAAAAGAGATTATATTGAGTCGGGGAAAAGAAAAGGATGTTCAAAGCAGATGAAAACATCGGAAAGCACAAGAAAGCTACATACCGACGTGATCAGAAACTTGCCAAGCAAAGAATCGAGCGAGAGAGACGGTCGAAAATAAGGCAAAGAGGAAGAGGGAAAAACCCTAGCCCCTTATACAAAGAGGGATAATCGTGAATGAGCGGGCGTGCGGCCGAAGGAACTTCCTAAAAGACCCCCACTCTTTTTAAAATTACAAATGTGGCCCTTCTTTTTTAGGAAACTATTGTTTTAATAGCCGACTTATAGAAAATTGTAGGGATGTTTTAAAAAAAAAAAAAAAAAAACAAAACTGATGACACAAAAAACTCAATCAAACTAATCCATCCAATCTATACGATTTTGGTTGAGTTAGTTGGAAATAATTAAATATAATTTTAATTTAAATAATGATTGAGTAATTCGAATAAATTTGACCCAAAATTTTTATTGTAGATTATATTGAATTTATTATTTAATAAGAATTATTTAGATTGGAGAAATTAATCCATTATATAATTAGATTGGGTCTAAACTCAATTCAACTCAATCAAATTTAGAGAGGAAAATGAGTATAGAGGATGAAGATGGAGAGAAGAAAGAAATCGATGGAAGGTAGAAGGGGAGGAGAATGAACAAAGGGTGACACTACCCTATACTTTATTTTATTTTATTTATTTAATATAGATATATCATAAAATTTTGGGGAAAGAAGAATAACTATAATAGCAAGAATAGTTGTTTTTTACAATAAATTTTATTTTATTTACTAGTTTAGATTTTATTAAATTTCATTGAGTTCCAACCAAACTTAAGATTGTCAATTCATTTTCACCTTTCAGAACTCAGTAAGTTAAAATCGTTTTCTTCAAATTCTAGATATTAAATAATTTTTTAGAATAACAATTAAATTAATATTCAGGTTCATTTGTTTTGATTAAATGATATACTAATTAATATTTTTTAATTAATTATCTTATAATCATTGAAAATGATAAAAGCAAAAAAGTAAAATAAGTACTTTTTTTTTTTTTTTAATTTTTCGTGGGTATCCAAATGAGAATTTTTAGTTTTAGTGATTTCAAATCAATTTGATTCCAAAAGCTATTGAATTTTGAGTCAATTCCTTCATTTAAAATCTTAAAATCTAAAATCTAAAATCATTTTCATTGAAATCTTGATGTCAAATAGAGTATTAGGGTTTGAGTTTTGTTTCTATTTGGCCTCTAGGCCTCAAACAATACTTTCCACTAAACAGTAGATATGAATTATGCCTTCTCGGATAGAGATGTCTGAACAAGACATAGGAGAAGAGCATTTTGGACATGTTCATGAAATGGGATTAGAACCTACCCGCATTGAAGTTCTTAAAACAAAATATCAATTTGCAGGGTCTGAGATCACTTTTAAGACAAGTATGGAAAACCATGAAAACTATAGAAGAAAGATCAAGATTCACAAAACTAAAGTTTGAAGTGGCGGACTGTGATCAGATATGGAGAAAGTGCTTTAATTATTGGGATAAATAAATTATACATGAGTCGGTAATAGTAATGAGGCATCGTTGGATGATAATTCAATATAAGTACGAAATAGAAGTTAAATTATTGTAAAGAAAATCTTCACAGATAGAAAAAATGTCAAACTATTAACAGAAATAGCAAAAAAGAAAAAAAAACACTAATAGACATTGATAGAATTCTATCAACATTTATCAGTGATAGACTTGTATAAGTTTCTATCGCTATAGTGTCAATGATAAACTTCTATCAGTTTCTATCGCTAATAGACACCGATAGAAATCTACCAACCTCTATCAATGATAGATTTCTGTCGATTTTTATTATTGATAGACGTTGATGAAATCTATCAGTATCTATTAGTGATAGACTTGTATCAGTTCTATCACTGATAGTATCAATGATAGACTTCGGTTTCTATTACTGATAGACACTAACAAACCTCTATCGGCCTCTATAAATGATAGATTTCTATAAGTTTCTATCATTGATAGACATCGATCTATCAGCATTTAGTGATAGACTTGTATCAGTTTCTATTACTGATAGACGATGATAAACTTCTATTGGCGTCTATATTGTTGGTGTTAACAATTAACATGCAGAAACAATTTGAATTTTAAGTATTCTAATTTTATTAATTTTAGTTAACAAACATGTAAGTTCAACAACATAAAATTAGGTTTAGAAATGCAATCTTTGAAGAACTCTAAAATTGATCCAATCTACAACCAATTTATGATCACGAACGACTTATGGACCACTATAAGTGTCTTTCCCACTATTCTTTGGCTTTGGAACGGGTTGTGGGGATCCAAAATGAGAATGAATTTAGACTTGAGAGAGTAGTTTTGGTAAGAACAAGGGGAAAAAAAAACTCTTTCATTTCAAAATTCAGTTTTTTATGAAGAAGTTTCACAATTAAAAAAAAAATCCTTCTATTTATAGATTAAATTCATGCAAAATGAATTCCCCAAATCTTGACACCAAAAATTGCACTGATGAAATTGAATTAGGTGTTAATGGTTAGTGGATTTTTTAGGATGAATCCACTAACCTAATTTTCCAAGTATATTGAAATTCATAATTGCAATTGGTAATTAAATTTAAATAAAACAATTCAAATAATTATTTAACAATTAATTTTATATAAAATGAATTTTAAATAATTTAATTAATCTAATTAATTTAATATCAAATAATAAATTAATAAAGCACTAATCCCCAACATGAATCCCTATTCGTGTATGTAATATCTAATCACATTTAAATATTTTCAATTCACCAATTTTGTTTAATTGGATAATTAAACATTTTGATTATATCATATATAATTAAAACTTTATTCCCTTAAACCAAATTTGAACATTACAAATTCTCTCATTATACTGTTCCAAAGTTTAGTTCGATATGAGTTAGTAGGGGACCTAATGGACCTACAAATTATGAGCTCCAACGATCCGAGAGTAACCGACTAATCTCATTAACTCAATTAACTAACATTCATTAACTATCGAGACATTCCACCAAAGGTTAGTAGCTGCACTATCTTCACTGTAGATATATTTCTGTCTACTTGATTTAACCATGATTAGTAAGTCGATCATTCACAACTTATTTGTAATTACAATTGGATCAAAATTACCGTTTTGACCTTGAAATTATATATTGCTCCTTAAGTCCTACTGATTCTCTAATAAACAATTGGTTTGTGGTCAAACCACTAAACCGAGTCCCTTTCGAGTTTTAAAGAAGGCGGGGCCCCTTGCTCAAGATCTGAAGTTAGTGATTAAAAGAACAACCTATCTACTAACCCTAGAAGCGGGTAGGAGCGAATTCCATTTTGCAAGATTATGTCCTCAACTATCTACCCAACCTTACCCTTAAAATGCGAGGCTTATTGAGTCAGCGATGTTGAGTCACTTTCACCTATATAAATTAAAGGATAATCTTGAATAAACATGAGTTAATAGTTAGCTAAGGATTAAGACCGAGTTACCTAGGTCATCGAATTGAAATAGTTAGTCTTAAAAGCAAATGGAGTTATAAAGTAAAAGTGACTATTTTATAGTTCAATCTTATGTAAACTCATTGCGTAAGATGCCTCCACTCTATGTCTCCACATGAAGATTCAAGATCACATTGTTTGTAACACTTTACAACTATTGTAATGATTACAAAGTGGATCGCATCCATAGTGTTCACAGGATAAGATACCCAGCCTAATCCTCAATATACCCTTTTTGCTATTACTTGAACTTGACGTACTTTTATGTCTCCACACAAAGTCCAGGTATTCATGCTATAATCAAGGGTTTTTAGTTTATTGGATTTAGGATATATTCAATAAAAACTTTACTGAATAAACTTCAATGACATATATATATATATTTTTTTTGTAAAATATAGTATGTTTAATATTTACAAACTGTGAGTTTTAGGACATACAACTCAACATATATATGATAGGCATTGACAACAGTGTCAATCACAACTATTTAAAAGCAACAAAACTCAAATCTAGCATCCAACTTCATGGATAAATCAATTTTAATACCAAAACTTAATGGGTGTTCAAGAACAAAAAAAATCAACCCGAACACCCAAAATCTTACACCTAACAGCCAAAAATCCGACAAATTCTAGCACTGGAGACGACAAGACAGCAGTGACGAGGATTGGGCTGCACGAATCTAAGAGTTAGAGAAAGAGAGAGAGAGAGAATCGAGTAAAGAGAGAGAAAAATTGGCTCACCGGTGACGACATACAACCAAATCTACGATGTAGACCCAAACGACGGTGGATCAATGGTTGGATATGAGTACAGTGGTTGAGGGACATTAGAATGCATGAGTTAGAGAGAGAAACTGAGATCAGACCGAAGAAGAAGAAGAAGACGGAGAACAGGGAAGATGATTAAATTTTGTTATTTTGTATAAATGGTTTCCCTTGTATTTCTATTTTTGAAAATCTCCCTATTTAGGGACCTTCAACCAAAGATGAAAGCATTCGAATTGACAACATGTGAGTGGACCAGAAACGGACTCCCCATTTGTGGACTCATACTAAACCTCTTGTTTTGGACTTGCCTGTTTTGGCTCACTATCACACCTAGCCGAGGAGAAGTGGATTTTTTGCTTTCTTAAGTAGAGTGCCAAGAGCTTGTACAAAGTTCTTGGCTAGTAATAAACTTTCTTGGTGGTTGGGCGGGGGTAAGATCTCTTTGGCTGCAATACATGATTTAGCATTCTGACTTGTTCTTTTGGTACCCTAAATAAACAAATCTTAAACAAACCCATATTTTCCCCCTTTAGGGTTTGAAACTTGAAAATTGACTATAGTTAGTTAAGTAATAGCTTGAGTGTCGAGAATGTCCTAAAAAACAAACCCATATTTTCCCCTTTTAGGGTTTGAAACTTGAAAATTAACTATAGTTAGTTAAGTAACAGCTCGAGTGTCAAGAATGTCCTAAAAAATCATAGTTTGTAATTATTAAACATATTCTTTTCACAATAAAGTTACTATTGAAGTTTCTATCAATAAAGGTGTTATTGAATTACATTCTTTTATAAATCCAATAAACTAACTCATGGCTATGAAATGAATACTTAAACTTCATAAAAGAGGATCAAGTTTTAGTATATTGTCAAAAAGGTCTATAAGTATATGGATAAAGATTAGGTACCTTATTTTGGGGACACTATGGATGTGACACTCTTTGTATATGGATACAAATGACATGAACCCAAAATCGTTCATGTAGAGATATGCGAGTGGAGGAATCCTATGCAAAAAATGTTTGCATAAGACTAGATCATGAAATAGTCACTTTTCTTTAAAACGACCATTTACTGTTAAAACTGACTATTTCAATTTGATGACCTAAGGTAACTTAATCTTATTCCTCGGCTAACAATGAACTCTTGTTTATTTGGGTTTATACTTTAATTTGCATAAGTGAGAGTAGTTTAACATCACTGCTCAATAAGCCTCCCATTTTAGGGGTAAGATCAGATAGATAGTTGGGGACATAGTTCTGCAAGAATGAATTCTCTCCTACCCATCTTAGGGTTAGCAGATAGGTTATTCTCTTAAGTACTGATTCCTGGTATTGAATGAAGGGGCCCCATCCTCTCATGGCAGAGAAGAATTTGGTTTATTGGTTAGATTATAAACCAATTGTTCAATGAGGAATCATCAGAGACTTAAGGAATGAGATGTATTACAGGGGTAAAACGATAATTTTGACCTAGCTATAAATATAAATGATTTGTGAAGGATCGACTTACTGATTATGGTTAAATCTAAATGAACTCTTATACAAGAGTACCTATGAGCGGAAGAAGATCTTTCCAATCCATTGTGATGGAATTTCCACATATACATTCAAACATACAGATATGCATTCACAACGCTAAATTACTGGCATGCTTAAAGGATAAATAAATAAGAGACCGAGAGAACATACTAGTTGAAGACTTTTCTTCACTTGAAATCTCACTCTCTCCACGAACGACCTCTCGCTCTCACTAGACCAACAAGTAATCGTCCAGCAACACCCCGGTCGTCTACACGAACAGCTTCGCACGAACACAAGGAAACGAGGACGACACCACCACTCGAAGCCCTCAGTATTCTCGGAGTGAGAATCCAAAGGGTGGGTTTTGTTTGGATTTGGTAGAGGTGGGGAGGAAAGGTTGTCGTGTACAAAGGATCAAGCAAGTGGGAGAATGGAA
>NC_052349.1:66649487-66827871 GCF_009727055.1 Benincasa hispida
CACTCTCTCCACGAACGACCTCTCGCTCTCACTAGACCAACAAGTAATCGTCCAGCAACACCCCGGTCGTCTACACGAACAGCTTCACACGAACACAAGGAAACGAGGACGACACCACCACTCGGAGCCCTCAGTATTCTCGGAGTGAGAATCCAAAGGGTGGGCTTTGTTCGGTCTTAGTAAAGGGAGGAGGAAAAGAGATCGTATACAACGATCAAGCAAGTGGGAGAAAGACTCATCTATCTAGACAAAATGCTTGATCGTTTAGGTGAAGTATACAATCGTATAGGAAAAGCTAAGAAATCGTCTATACGATTGTTTAGTAAAGCTCAAGTGTTAAACGATCGTTTAGTAAAAGATAAACGATCGTTTAGTAAATAACGCACGCGGGTGTAAGCGATCTTTCAGTAAACAACACTATCGTATAGGCTCTGATTTACTAAGTGATGACACTCTAGAATCACTTCTGATTTACTAAGTGATGACGCTCTAGAATCACAACACACCGTGAGCTATTTAAGAGTCTCAAAACGATTCTCCATCTTACTCATCAATTACGAAAACAGAAGAGATGTCGGCCAATTATCCCATAACTGTCCAATTAATAAATAATAAATATAATCACATTATATTTATAACCTATGGTTGAATATCATATATTAACCATAGTATTTTTTCTCCACTAGATATAAATCATATTTATATCCAATTTCCTCCAAATTAATGTGTCTCATACATAAAGTCAATTATATCATATATAATGAACTAGTTTAATTATATCATATATAATCGAACTCCCTCTCGTCAAAAACTGATTCTCAACTTGTATCCAAGCTACCAAGGGACCTTATAGACCTATGGCTCGAAGCTCCAATGGTACGTGAATAACTTACTAAACTCTTTTTGGCCACGATATCCACCATCCATTAACTATCAGGCATTCCACTAAAGACCGAAAACTAAACTCTTCTTACCATAGATATATTTCTATCTCCATCGGATATAACCAATCATCAGTACAATGACCCTTCACAAATGCATGTAAGTACAGTTGCACCAATTTACCGTTTTGCCCTTGTAGTTACATCTTACTCCTTAAGTACTACTGATCCCTCTAATGAACAATACAACATAGTCCTATTATGTGCGAACACTTCTCAGGGCATGAGAAGGTATGTGGCGCCACATCGTTCAAGCCCCATCAATCCTTAAGGGAGCAATCTATCTACTTACCCCTACTTCGGTGAAAGAGTGAACTCTATCTTGTGTAGTTGAGTTCTCAGCTCCCAAATCAGACGAATCCCCAAAGTGGAAGATTTGAGTCGGCGCTCTGGCCACTTGCACCCAAGCAAATCAAAGGACCACCCTCAATGACAGGAGTTTCCAACTCACTCAGGATTTAGGTCATGTTACCTATGGTCATCCTAGTGAAGTGAAGTCTTTGTCATGAACGGGATTATATGACGAGACGTTAACACTTCATGGTCAGATCTTATACAAACTCTTTGTATAGGATGTCCCCGCTCGCACGTTCGCACATGAATGATCATGATCAGATCATCTATACCAAGTCACAATCTTTATAACTATTCTACAAAACGGGCCGCATCCATAGAGTTACTAGGATAGGGTTTCCCTCCTATATCCATATACTACAGACCATTTTGGTTATCACTTAAGACATGATCCACTCGTATGTCATCACATACATGCTTAAGTTATATAAAGACAACTAGGGATTTTAAGTTTATTGGTTTGTGGTAAAGCAAATAAAATTTCCAAATGGGCAAAGTCGAGAAGTTAAGTAAATATCATATATTATACATCACAAGCATTCATACAAACTGTTTACAAACTACAGGACACGAGACTTTAGGGCATCAACCCCAACAATCTCCAACTTATCCTAAAACGAAGTGGGGTGTACAAAAATAAGTACAAAATAAACTAGGGCATAAAAACCCAGTACAATAAAATCTCCCACTTGCCCTAGTTCAGCCGCGGGCGGTCCCATAGACCCATGCTCCGAAGGTGACCCTCAAACACTATAGCCATGAAAGCCTTCGTAAACAGGTCAACAACGGTGTGCTCCGTGGCTATTTTTGTGACGATCATGTCTTCTCGATGCACTATCTTGCGGATCAGATGATAATTCTACTCTATATGTTTGTCGCGCCTGTGACTCCTGGGCTTCTTGGAGTTTGCCACAGCACCACTATTGTCACAATAGAGGGTGATGGGCCTAGACATATCTGGAACAACTTCTAGCTCTATCAAGAATTTCCTGAGCCAGACGACCTCCTTAGTAGCTTCACAAGCCGCTACGTACTCGGGCTCTATCGTGGAGTCGACGATGCACCCTTGCTTATGAAGGATCACTTACCGAAGAGTTCCATGAGTGCGTTCGGATTACTCTGATCTCACATTGACTGAAATACAACATTATACATTCATACGAACAGTTATGCAAACAAACACTAATTATCGGCATGCTATAAACAACAAAATAACAAGAGAGAGTTTCATACCAGTTGAAGACAATCTTCAATCTTCAGAACTCAATGTAGCGGAACCCTCCAAGCCATCTACCAATGCCCAGCAGCAATGTCAACAACAGCAGCACGAATAACCGCAAACTCACGACCGCAACGGGGATGACACCACCAGTAAAGAGCCCCGGGTATTCTTGGAGTGAAAACCCAAATGGTGGTCTTTGGTGAATTTGGTAGAGGAAGGAGGAAAACTAGATCGTGTAGGACCTGTCTCTTATACACATCTAGATGTGTATAAGAGACAGCCACTAAAGAGCCCCCGGGTATTCTTGGAGTGAAAACCCAAATGGTGGTCTTTGGTGAATTTGGTAGAGGAAGGAGGAAAACTAGATCGTGTAGGCGATAAGCAAGTGGATGGAAGAAGACGTTATCGCATAGCAAAATGCTTATCATTTAGAAGAAGCTATACGATCGTATAGAATTTACTAAATGATCGTTTAGGAAAAGGTATATAATCGTTTAACAAAATCGGCACACTATACGATCGTTTATAGAAGTTATGCGATCGTGTAAGAACAAGTGTGCGATCGTTTAGGCGCAAGGTGGATGATCGTTTAAGTGTGAAGCAACTATCGTATAGGCTCTCGAAAATCTTAAACGATCATTTTATCTTTTCACCAGCACGCGCTTTCGAATTCTTTTTTGGGAGATCGACCAAAATGAAAACTATTTTCATTTTAACTCATCAATTACAATAACCGACGTTGCCCCACTAACCCACATCCGAACGTGAATTTTGGATTAATTATCATATAATTAACCAACTAATTAATTAATAAATATAATCATATTATATTTTTATCCTCTAGTTTGATATCACATATCTACTATAGTATTTTCTCCTCTACTTGATATAAATCATATTTATATCTAATTTCCTCCAAAATAATGTATCCCATACATTTAGCCAATTATATCATATATAATTAACCAGTCTAATTATATCATATATAAACGAACTTCCTCTTGTCAATTTGAACATTTTAAATTAACCCAAACACTGGTTCTCAACTTTATCCAAGCTACCTAAGGGACCTAATGGCCTGTGGCTCGAAGCTCCAACGATCCGTGAATAGCTGACTAAACTCTTTAGCCACGAGATCCACCATCCGTTAACTGTCAGGCATTCCACTAAAGACCAACAGCTAAACTCTTCTTACCACAAATATATTTCTATATCCATCGGATATAACCAATCATGAGTACGATGACCCTTCACAAATGCTCGTAAGTGCAGCTGGGCCAAATTACCATTTTTTCCCTGTAGTTACATGTCACTCCTTAAGTACCACTGATTCCTCTAATGAACAATACAACATAGTCCAACTATGTGTGAACACCTCTCGGGCCAAGAGAAGGTGTGTGGCGCCACATCGTTCAAGCACCTGAATCAGCCCTTAAGGGAGCTATCTATCTACTTATCCCTACCTCGGGGAAAAAGTGAATTCCATCTTGTGTAGCTGAGTTCCTAGCTCCTAAATCAGACGAATCCCCAAAATGGTAGGTTTGAATCGGCAACCTGGCCACTCGCACCCATACAAAATTAAAAAGAACCGGCCCTAATGACAGTGAGTTTCCCAACTCACTCAAGGATTGAGGTCATGTTACTATGGTCATCCTAGTGAAGTGAAGTCTCTGTCATGAAACGATGTTATATAACAAGACGTTAACACTTCGTGGTCAGGTCTTATACAAACTTTTTGTATAGGACGCCCCCGCTCACATGTCCCCAATACGAATGATTCAGGATCAGACCATCCTGTGACAAGTCACAATACTTATGACCATTCCAAAAGCGGGCCGCATCTATAGCGTTACCTAAAGATAAGGTTTCCCTCTTATATCCATATACTATAGACCATTTTGGTTATCACTCAAGACATGATCCACTTGTATGTCACCATAATACATGCTTGAGTCACATACAGATAACTAGGGATTTTATGTTTATTGGTTTATAGTAAAAACAAATAAAACAAGTAACTGGGCAAAAATACAAAGATGTGAAGTAAATATCATATATTGTATAATACAAGCGTTCGTACAAACTGTTTACAAACTACAGGAATGAGACTTTAGGGAATCAACCCTAACAACTTAGTGCTCCGCAACACTACACCTCCTCCGTTAAGAAAGTAAAAATTGACCCTGAAGTGGTACTGTTCTGAGAGTCCTTATTAGTCTGAAAAGTCCAGAGATCTGTGTATTCAGTAAGGATCAAATCCCTAGACCCATACACCGAGCATGTAGTCCTCGTTCTTCGAATATATTTGAGGATGTTCTTAACTTGCGGTCTAGTGACCCTAGCTTGGGTTAGACTGATACCTACTGACTATTCCCATAGCTGACAGATGTCTAGCCTAATGCAGAGCATTACATACATCAAACTGCCAACGACAGATGCATATGGAACCCGTCTCATCTCCCCAACCTCTTGAGGCATCTTAGGACACATGTCTTTAGACAAAGTAACTCTATGCCTAAATGGCAGTAGGCCCCTTTTGAAGCCTTGCATCGAATACTTGACCAAGATCTTGTCAATATAGATGCCTGAAACAGTGCTAACACTTTGTTCTTACGATCCCAAAAGATCTGTATACTCAGAACAAACTGAGCCTCTCCCAAATCTTTCATATGAAATTAGGTCGCTAGCCAGTTCTTAACTGCAGTCAGTAGACCTACATCATTCCCAATGAGTAGTATATCGTCTACATACAACACTAAGAAAACTACTAAATTGTTGACGGTCTTCTTGTAAACACAAGGTTCATCAACGTTTTGGTCAAAGTCATACGATTTGATTGCAGTATCAAACCAAATATTCCAAGATCGAGACGCCTGTTTCAACCCATAAATGGACCGATTAAGTTTACAAAGTTTTTGCTCTTGACCTTGTGCAATGAATCCTTCGGGTTGCACCATGTAAATGGTCTCCTCAAGATTGCCATTCAGAAAAGTCGTCTTGACATCCATTTGCTAGATCTCATAATTATAATAAGTGGAAATGACAAGGAGGAAGCGGATCAACTTTAACATGGAAACAGGTGAGAAAGTCTCCTCATAGTTGACTCCCTCCACTTGGGTATAACCTATTGCCACAAGTCGAGCATTGAAGGTTTGCACCTTCCCATCAGCACCCGGTTTGCACTTGTAGATCCATTTATAACTATAGGTCTTACCCAATTAGGCAGATATACAAGATCTCATACTGAGTTGAAGTACATCGACTCCATCTCGAGATTCATGGCTTTGACCTATTCATCTCGGTCAACATCCTCCATTGTCTTTTGATAAGACAATAGATCCTCAACGTCGCCATCTGCCACTATAGCTAGGATTTTCGTGAAACCCAGATAGCAATCAAGCGGGTTCATAACCCTCCCACTGCATCGAGGTTCCCTCAACTGAGGTGGAACCGACCTTCCAGATGAACTATCATCAACAACTTTTGCTAATGAAGCAGATCCTTCAACAACTCTTGTTGAAGTTTCATTAGTTTCATTGGAAAGCTCTCGCACGACTTTACTACGTGGACTGTGCTCCCTGATATGATTCTTCTCTAGGAAAGTAGCATTCATGGAAACAAATACCCTATTTTCGGACGGATCATAAAAGTAACCCCCCCCCCTCGGTGTACCTTTGGGGTAGCCTATAAAAAGGCACAACCTCGACCGTGGTTCCAACTTCTTGGGATTTGCCTCAAGCACATGTGCTGGGCAACCCCATATTCGAAAGTGATGTAAACTAACTTTACGCCCGTTCCACAACTTCAGAGGTGTTCTTGCAACACTCTTGGAAGGAACACAGTTGAGTATGTATACCGCAGTCTCCACTGCGAAACCCCAAAACGAGTCGGTAAGGAAGTGTAACTCATCATCGAATGAACCATGTCCAACAAGGTTCTGTTTCTCCTCTCTGCTACACCATTCTGTTGAGGTGTACCTGGTGCTGAGAGTTGAGAAACGATTCCATGTTCTAATAAATAGTCTTGGAACCCTGAATCCAAAAACTCTCCACCTTGATCTGATCAAAGTGTTTTAATCCATCTATTCAAAGCATTCTCAACTTTAGCCTTGAATACTTTGAACTTTTCAAAAGATTCAGACTTTCGTTGCATCAGATAAATATACCCATATCTAGAGTAATCATTAGTAAAACTGATAAAGTACTCATAGCCTCCTCGAGCTCGCACATTCATAGGACCACAAAGGTCAGAATGTACTAATTCTAAAGGCTCTTTGGCTCAATAACCTTTTTCAGTAAAAGATCTTTTAGTCATCTTACCCTTAAGGCAAAATTCGCACACTGGTAAAGAATTTTCTTCTAATTCGCTTAGAAGGTCATTCTTCACCAATCTCTTAATGCTATTGAGATTGATGTGCCATAATCAAAGGTGCCAAAGTTGGGCATTTTCTTTTGGAGAAACTCGTTGACGTTTAGATTGATTTACGACATATTTAAACATCTCTATATTATGGAGGGAACTTAAGACTAACGGTCTTAGCACATACAAGTTATTTTCTAGTTTAGCTGTATAAATTTCAACACCATCCTTATGAATAAACACTTTATTCACTTTAAAAGAAAGAGTGTATTTGCATTGCAACAGACACTTTACAGAAATAAGGTTCCTTTTTAGTTCAGGAACTACAAAGACATCTTTTAATACAAGAAACCTAATCTATAAAGTTAATTGGATGCCTCCCATTGCCACAGCTTAGACGATGTGCCCGGTGCCTATTTGCAACGTTATCTCACCAGCCTTCAATTGTTCCAGGATCTAATCCCCTAAAAATAAGAACAAACATAATTAGTGGCACCCAAATCAATTATCTAGGCTGAATCATCATTCTCCACTAAACAAGTTCCTAACACAAGTAAATCACATTTATCTTTGTTTGCCTTAGCCTTAGCCTTGGCTGCCTTTCTTTCCTTCAGATAGCGAGGACAATTCCTCTTTCAGTGTTCGTCCTGGTTGTAGTGGAATCATGTTCCTTTCTCAACTGGTGGTAGACGCTTCCTCTGGGCGACAAGTAGGGGGTTAGCAGGCGTTTTCCCTTTCCCTTTATCACCATTCTTTTTCTTCCCTTTTCCGGAGTTAGAAGTTGAAGGTGCAGACTTCATCCCTGAGGTCGAACTTTGATGGAACTTTTTAGAAGACGAGACAAAATTTGCCCCACCTCCCCTCTTCTCCTTACTTTTCAGTAAAGATTGGTAAGTCTGCAACTTGTTGAGGAGAGTAGTAAGGGTATATTCAACTTTGTTAAGAATCGTATTGCTAACAAAGTGAAGGAAGCTCTCCGGCAATGAATGCAGGATAATGCCAACCTAACTGCCCTCATCGATTTTAGACCCATTCATCTTTGTCACGTTAAAGTGGACCATCATATTAAGCACGTGTTCACGAACAGAGGTGCCTTCTTTTATTTTGGAGTTGAAGATGTATTTCAAAGCCTCGTGCTTAAGCTATACAGATGGTTGGAACATTCCCCGCAGGGACTCCATGATCTCACGTGCTGAGACCATGGACTCATGTTTCTTGGCCAACACGTCACTAAGACTGGCCAAGATATAGGCTTGGACCTTCTCGTTTTCCCATGTCCATCGCTCGTACGCCCCCCGAACATTTCGAGTAGCATCCTGAGGTGGAATAGAAGAACAGTCCTCCGTAAGGACACACTTCAGATCCTCGATGATGAGTATCGTCGTGATCATATGTTTCCAACTCGAATAGTTTTGGCCATTCAGTTTTTCGGCGCTAAGTAAACTAACAGTGGTTGTAGCCATTTTTAAAACTATTGCAGAAAAACGAATAAACTTTTATAAGACTTTGCAAAACAAGATTTTAACCAATTAGTTTTAGCAAAACAATTTTCAATTACCCTAAGTTATAAGACTTTTATTTTGCAATGATGCCTCAGCGAGGCAGGACAATCGTCACTAGTGGGGTGATCAGATGTCCCTTCATTGGGATGAGACATTCTCAGCCATTAGGCAGAACCAACTCTTGGAACTAAACCTAACAACCGCCATTTGTTCGATTCAAAACTGTTAACCCTTAGCAATTTCACATAAGTGTAACCTCTTTTTTCGGCCCCAGAGTCCCGCCCTAATGCGCCCACCGTAGGAAAAAAGTAGATTAGGATAAGAGACTAAGTAACCTTATCCTCTTATAGGAGATCAAATAAAGAAACTCACAAAACATCCATCCTATCGGGGGACACTCCCAGGGTACCTCAAGGTGATGTGCAGAACCTTTATTTAAACCAACGAGAGAGACTGTGGGAAATGCTGTCGCACCACTCGTTCCCACTTACTATAAACATTCTCTTCATCCACCTTGATATTGACCTACCCAAACACCATCCTTTAGGGGGACACTCCTAGGGTGCCACGAGGCCAAGGATAGATCTCACGGTGTGGACAATAAGGGAGAAACGCGAGAGGTTTAAATGAAGTGTCAAATTCCCCAAGTACCTCCCACTAAATGTTCTACCTAGGGGTTCATTAACCTAGACAATCCGACTACTAATTATAATCTAAGTCATTTATTAAATCTACTAAAACACAACTTTTGTCTTTGAAATTAAAGAAGTTCAAGTAGTCAAATTTAAACTCTTTAATGGATTATCCTTAACTTGCATGCATGCATCAAATCTATCTAATTCACCTTTCCAGGTAGGTTCCCAGGTAGGGGTTTTCTGTTGTCATCACCTTAAATACCCCAGCCTAGACAAAACCTGCCTTAGACAAAAGGTCCCTTATAGATGAATTTGTTATACTTTAACCGTTTGTTATTTATTTTAGTTCTAATTTCATTTTATAACATTTATAAAAGAAACAACTAAAACATACATTGCCACATAATGAGGTATTTATATGCTTATAAATAGCTTAATAAATAATACATGCATAAATATAACTCTTATATTATATGATGCATGAGCATGCACTTACGTAATTTAAATCACACTTCTCTAAATCATAACACTTATAATAAATAGAAGATACATGACCAATGCATAACCTAAGGTGGGATTTTTCTATATATGCATACCATATGACATATAAAAAAAAAAACCATACATCACATGTATAAAACCATCGATTAATGGACTGGGATGAACCAATACAAAACCGGAATGAAAATTCTATCTATTAATTTTTCCACTGAGCAAACCGGTTTACAAGAGAACCAGGTCTTGAACCGTCGGGCGAAGCTCCATCATTTAGTAAACGTCTCCAGGTAAACGATCGTGTAGCACACACTCGATGATAACACAAAAGCTAAACGATCGCATAGACGACAACGAGGTCGTGAAGCCTGATCGTCTAGACGATCACTTAACATGCGAAAGGTAAACGATTTACCACACATTTAGTCTGTGATCGTACTGTCTCTTATACACATCTAGATGTGTATAAGAGACAGCACATTTAGTCTGTGATCGTATAGTCAGTAACTAAGTGATGAGGCTTGTTGAGCTATACAATCGTTTAGTGCACGCACACGTTAAACGACACCCGAGCATCCAATACTCAACGATCATCTACCCCATCGTCTATACAACCCAACCAATGATTGATCGTCTTCTTCCACGAAGAACAACAACCATTGCTCCGAACTTCTTCACAAACGACTCAAGACTCAAACTAACTTTAAAATTACAGACTCGATAGCAATTAATTATGCCCAAAAACACAGGGACTTTTACAATTAATTGGAAATGTAAAAGAATTTAACAAACTGAGGTTTCATCCCAGAAAACCCCATTAATCCACACATCCACAAACAATTTAACAATTAAAACAAAGAGTAGACATGTTGCACCCACCGAGAATGTAAATGCAACTCTTTGCATCAATGAAATTGGAATATCAGAAACCAAGGCTTTGATACCAATTGAAGAAACTCTTATACAAGAGTACCTATGAATGGAAGCGGATCTTTCCAATTCATTGTGACAGAATTTCCAAAACAGATTGTATTAACAACGCTAAATTACTGGCATGCTTAAAGGATAAATAAATACGAGACCGAGAGAACATACTAGTTGAAGACTTTTCTTCACTTGAAAGCTTGCTCTTTCCAAGAACGACCTCTTGCTCTCACTAGACCAACAAGTAATCGTCCAGAACCACCCCGGTCGTCTACACGAACAATTTCACACGAACACAATCAAACGGGGACGACACCACCACTAGGAGCCCTCAGTATTCTCGGAGTAAGAATCCAAGGGGTGGGCTTTGTTCGGATTTGGTAGAGAGAAGAAGGAAAAGAGATCGTATACAATGATCAAGCAAGTGGGAGAAAGACTCGTCTATCGTATAAACAAAATGCTTGATCTTTTAGGTGAAGTATACGATTGTGTAGGAAAATCTAAGCGATCATCTATACGATCGTTTAGTAAAGGTCGGGTCCTAAACTATCGTTTAGTAAAAGATAAACAATTATTTAGTAAGTAGTGCGCGCGGGTGTAAGCGATCGTTCAGTAAACAACACTATCGTATAGGCTCTGATTTACTAAGCGATGACGCTCTAAAATCGCAACACACCGTGAGTTATTTAAGCGTCTCAAAACGATTCTTCATCTTACTCATAAATTACGAAAACAGAAGAGACGCCGACCAATTATCCCATAACTGTCCAATTAATAAATAATAAATATAACCACATTATATTCATAACGTATGGTTTAATATCATATATTAACCATAGTATTTTTCTTCCACCAGATATAAATCATATTTATATCCAATTTCCTCCAAATTAATGTATTCATACATTAAGTCAATTATATCATATATAATTAACTAGTTCAATTATATCATATATAATCGAACTCCCTCTCGTCAATTTGAACATTTCAAACTGACCCAAAAACTTATTCTCAACTTGTATCTGAGCTACCAAGGGGACCTTATGAACATATGACTCGAAGCTCCAACGGTATGTGAATAACTGACTAAACTTTTTAGCCACGATATCCACCATTGGTTAACTGCCAGACATTCCACTAAAGACCGACAGCTAAATTTTTCTTACCACAGATATATTTTTATGTCCATCGTATATAACCAATCATCAGTACGATGACTCTTCGTAGATGCTCGTAAGTATAGCTGGGCCAATTTACCGTCTTGCCTCTGTAGTTACATCTTACTCCTTAAGTACCACGGTTCCCTTAATTAACAATACAATAGTCTTACTATATGTGAACACCTTTCGGGCCATGAGAAGGTGTGTGGCACCACATCGTTCAAGCCTTGGGAGCAATCTATCTACTTACCCCTACTTCGGGAAGGAGTGAATTCCATCTTGTGTATTTGAGTTCCCAGCTCCCAAATCAGACGAATCCCTAAAGTGGTGGGTTTGAGTCGGTGCTCTGGCCACTCGCACCCAAGAAAATCAAAGGACACAGAAATATATTTGGAAGGGTTATCACACTGTTGATTGGTTATATGGACACAAAAATATATCCGTAGTGAGAAGAATGTAGCTGTCGGTCTTTAGTAGAGTGTCTGACAGTTAACGGATGGTGGATCTTGTGACTAAAGAGTTTAGTTAGTTATTCACGTACCGTTGGAGCTTCAAGCTACAGATCCATGAGGTCCCCTTGGTAGCTCAATGGGTTCAAGTTGAGAATTAGATTTTGGGTTAGTTTGAAGTGTTCAAACTAACGAGAGAAAATGCAATTATATGTGATATAATTTGTGTGATATATTAGCTATATTAAGATGAGGAATTAATATAAATATGATTTCTATTAAGTACCATAAAATAGAAAAAAGAACTATGGTTTATATGTTTAAAATGATGAAATATTAAAACTATAGGTTATAAATATAATATGATAAGTTGGTTATCATATTTATTTATAATATATTAATTATATGATAATTAATTCTTTTTCTCTAATAACCATTTGAGTGGGAGGTTATTGGAAGTTTTATGATAACCGTGAGATAAAAGAAAAATTGTTTTCCACAATTAGAAATGATTCCATTCGGGAAATTTCTCACGGAAAAAGGCTATCAAGTAAAAATAGTTTTTACTAAGCGATAGCCATTGAGAGCATACACGATCATTGAGAGTTTACTATACGATAGTTGAGTATAGATTGTTGCTACACGATCGAGTAGCAAAGTCTATACGATAGACTTCAGTTTACTAAATGATTGAGTACATCATCTATGCGATAGACAGTGTTATTATCTCCCACTTACTCGATCGTCTACTCAATCGCATACCTCTTGTCTTCCTCAAGCCAATCATACAGAGCCCACAACTCCTGGATTCTCACATCGAGAATACCAAGGTAACACTTAGATAGTGTTCTACATCCGTTCGTGAATTGAGTTGGACTCGATTGGGTTTGAGGAGCATTCAGACGTTCGTGGAGTTCGTGTGTTGTTCATTGTATACGAGCGTTGCATTGGACGCATTGAGACTGATCGAAGGATACTTGAAGAATGGTTCTTCCAAGGTATGCATCCTCTATCCCTTATATCATCTTATAGCATGCTGTAATTTCTGTATATGCATAATCTATTCGTTTCCATTTAAGCCTATAATCGTTGTGTTCATTCGAATTGGAATTTGGAACAATCCACTTTCGCTGCTCATGGAGATCTTTGTTTTGTGATTTCCTTCAATAAATATATCTACAGTGAGGAGAGTGCAACTACTGAGCAATAATGGTATGTCTCGGTAGTTAACAAATTATGATTAATTCAGTTTAAAGAGTTTAACTAATTAATCTCATATCATTGCAACTCATGATCTGTAGATCCTTTAGGTCCCTCTACTAGCTCATAAAACATTTAAACCTTAGAAAATAGTATTGAGAGATTTTGAAATGTTCAAACTCGATTTAGGGTTTAAAAATTATATTTCATATAATTAACGTTTAATTAATGAATTAAACATTACAGTTTTTTAGAGTTGATAATATTTAAATATGATTTAAATATTTGATTATGTGTTTTATTAATTTAATATTTGATATTAAATTTAGTTAATTTATTAAATTTTGAATTTATGAAATTGAATATGATAAAATTTATTAAGTTAAAATTGTTTTAAAGTCCAATTTTAATTTTGAAATTAAATTCAATTTTATATATCAAAAAATGGAAATTAAAATGGAAAGTAGGTTTATCTCACAATTTCTGTTAAGAGCACCTCATACCCCATCAATGGAATTTTGAAGTGGCAACTTCAAATCTGATCTCTACTGTATGGCTTGGTGATATATGTTGAGTGTTTCAGATCAAGTTGGGAGATCATGCAAAATTGGAATTTTGAAAATTAGGAAAACTGTTTTCTTTCTTCTTCAACCCTTAAAACCCATATCAAATTGGTCTCAATTTGAGTTCCACCGTATAATCTAAGGCCTGAGGATAGTAGAGAAGGCTTTGGTGGTGGTCTACTATTAAGATGGAAGAAGAAATTAGAAAGGAATCAAGCAAATTAGTGGATTCTTAATGGTGGGAATTTAGTAGTCAATTTTACTCGACAACCAAAATCCCGTGGACGCGGTATGCGATGCATGTTCCTAAGATATGCGTTGATAGTCATGCGTCGATGATCATGCGTTGGGCTGATAATGCATTAATGAATGTATGCGATGACCATGCGTCCTGCCATAAGTTTTCTTGCGTTCTCGCCAAGTATAATGCGAACACAAGTTTCTCGGGTAATCCGAGGTCGAACACAGGGACTTGTAGCTATATGTATGCGGTGATGTGCATGTGGCGGTTTGAATAAAAGAATGGAAGGGATGTTGCTAAGTTAATCCTACTTCTACTCCTATCTAGCAGACAACATAATGAGAATATGCATGAAAGGTAGAGATATGACAGCACTTGTCATGAAATAAATATATGGGAAAAGAGATAAAATGTGGAGATATTTTCATTGCAATACTTAAGAGTGATCGCAAAGACAACCTTAGTCAACGCAAACCATGCAATCATGCCACACACACGTGAACCTAACTTTAGGACGTATGCGGTGTATCTGCGATATTGCCGAGAAGCCTATGCCTGCCTAGACCTCCATAACCAATAGGATTGGCAAAATTTCCCATGGGGTCCCGCCTCGATCAGGGCGGGGAATCCCTAGTTTGACTGAGGATGGGGTCAAATTGGGGAATTTTTTCGGGACCCTGTTTGGGGCCTGTTTCTTATACACATCTAGATGTGTATAAGAGACAGACCCCAGCCCCATTTCCAACCCTAATAACCAGCTCACTAGCTCTCGTTGTATGAGCGTGGCTGCCGCATAACCCCTGATCCTACTTCCTGGATGCATGCAAATCCAATTTGTAGGGTGCATACGCTGTGTGAAACAAACAAAGCTTATCTCTAAGATCCCCATTCTTGGCTATGCGTTCCAATCCGCTCTCTCGAGTCTTAGATTTGGGGTTTAGACTACTCTCTCAAGTATGCCTAAATGATGAAAGATGCACTCATAGAACAAGGTAATCGTATGAACTTGGTTGACCTAAGATTATTCCTATCTCTAGTGAACAATGCATACATTGCTTAATGCGATCAACCACTTACCCTCTCGAGTAGTTGGTTATTGCTGACTTTACTCATAGACAAGCAATGCGTAAGCCTATAGACAGGCGTTGCTGCAGCTTCACACTAAGCAAATAAGGTTACTCATACACTCACGCAACGCACACCTCTTGGTGGGTTGCTACATGCTTCATATCTCTAATCCACATGACTAAGTATGCAATACCCAAGTAATCTCACTAAGTGTTGCAATGAAAGTAAAGATGCTAAGCAAAGAAGATGGAGATGGAGTCAAAGGAACAGAGAAATGCATTGAAAATAAATTGTAATAATTTCTTAATTCCAAAATGTCATACCATACAATATGAGAAAAGAAAGGAAAAGGAAATGACCGGCTTGAGGCAAAGATTTGCTCCCAGCGGATGTGTGTCAAGGCTACCGGTGGTGCCATGGATGGGCAGAGGAACTGACTCTCTCGAGATCTAGCTCTAGCCAAAGGCTCCGGTCATCACTCGGAATGGATGAAGGAGGTGAAGAACTCTCGACCATCTTCTCACGAGTTTATCTGGATCGTGGGGAAAATCCCCGGATCACAAGGATCATCCCCGGATAACTTGAATTTCAGCTCATCGGCTTCTATTTATAGAGCTTGGGTCAAAAACAGCATTAATTGGATTACTCTGAGTCTAACGTTCGATGCATTAGTCCTTTCTGAACCTATGCCACTAACGGCATGGTAGGTAAAATGTCATCATCATCTTTTGGTTTTTCTTGAGGTTGATGCGTTGATGCGTTCATTCCACAAACCTTGTGTTGATTCCATTAGAATACGTTGTCGCATAGCCGCAATCATTCAATGAGCGCATTCTCTTAATACCGAACTCTAGCGCAACTCCCATGCGATGGACACATACGACTGATTACCGCAATATCCATGCGTTGATCGATGCGTTTGCCTTTGCGATGGAGTGTTTCTCTACATGCGGTCGTCTATGTGGTAGTCCAGTTTTTGCGTTTGCATTCATTTCCTGCATTAGCTACAAAAATAGAACATTGAATGCACAATTAACGCAAAATAATGGGTTAGCTGAGATTCAACATGCTAATCGACGCAAGCTCACTTTCTCGTGAATTCCTATCATGATTGCCACATATTCTGCCTAACAACCTTCATAATTCTAAGTAAAAGGCCTAAGATGACATGCATTTCTGCATGTCATCAATTCTACAAAGGTTGTATTTCATAAACCTTTAAAATTGATCAATCTACTGGTTTTTCTATTGAACATGCATGTTTTTCCTTTAAAATTAATAAAGTTAGAGTGCTTAGATCCGTAATAGCTTTCGTTTGTTGATTGTTAACTCCATCACTGAGCCAGAATAAGAACTTTAGACTATGACCATTTTCAACCGAATGCAAAGGGTGGCCTCTAGATGCATTCTGCCTTTGTTTTGTTATTTTGATTTTCCAAAAGGAGTGTTCTCAATTATGATGTACTAGGTTAAGTTCCCATCTAGGTCCTAAAGGTAATCCATCTGACCCTTCCCAGACCTATACAAGGCGAATGAAAGATAACGAAAGTGAGACAAGTTCCTAACTAAATCATAACACAAGCTAACTGTTTCATATATCATACTAGTTGAGTCAATCTGATTCGTTCTTATCTCTCGATAAAGTAAGAGAGAACTTATGACTTCATAGATGGAGAGGGATTTGAACCCCTGATATTCCTATTAATACTTCGATTTTCAAGACCAACTCTTTCAAATAGTCGTTATTATCATGACGTTTTTTTCCTATTTTGGTAAGAAAAAAGAGTTCGCCTTGGACACGTAATGGATCTTGAAGGATATTTCTTCATCTCCCTGACTAAATTCTCCCACATTAGGATTACTCTTAATGATTAATCAAGTTTGATAGATTCTCTGTCTGAAACAATAAGTTATGGTCCTAGGAGTAGAGCTATTGAACTAAATCAGCATCTACTTCAGGCTACGAATAAGAAGAAAAGTATTGAGCAAGGCACTTACTTCTCGAGCTCCCATTCTGATGATTTAGAATACCAAAAAAAAATTGGGGCTTCCAAGATTTTAGTCAAGGAGGAGCGAAGCAACTCGACAAAAGAAGGAGTGAACAACCTGACGCAACCTACTACTACCTTTCCTACCAAACTCCATCCTTTAACCCTTCGCTTATCGACTTGGTAGGTAAGTTGCCTTAATTTGTCTCTGGTTTCAATTCTTTATGCTCAACACCCCCAACAAGCCCTAAAATTTCCTGCCGACTAAAACTCTGCCAAGAAAGCGCACTACTAGTACTGGAATTTAGGCAACAACTTAGCTATAGTAGTGTGTAACAACTATAATAACTAAAGAGTGTTGTCATAGTTTAGCTACATTTGTGTGTGTGGGGGTGCGTGCGTGTGTGAAAGTTACAAAAGCTGCAGTTCAAGTTTGTGCAAATCTCTATAAATGAAGTGTTTCAAATTTAAAGATTGAATGATGATAAGTGATAAATAATTTGTTTTCACTTTATTTTTTTGATGTTAGACATATATATTTTTAAACAATTTGGTATTGCATTCTGACAACACTTCTTAGAAATTTAAATACTTTATATTGCAATTTTTCTATTAATACTTGATTTATATTTTATACTTTCCCTTGCAACTTTTTACTTATTATTTATAGAAGAGCGAATGAAATTTGGAAAATGAATGTGAATTGTAAAAATAATTATAGTTCAATATAAATTTGCTAGAAAATAGACTATTACAAGTGTTATGTTATAAGAACTAAAATTGTTGGTATAAGACCAATTACTGCAGTAGTTATCAAAGAATTTTGATGTTTACACAAACTATTACAAGATAGCATATGTCGCTTTAATCGTTGCAATAGAGAAAAAAATATATATCGTTGCATAGAGCCAAACGATTGACGCATTAATAAAATTGTCATAAGATCACATTGCAGAGGTTACAAGGTGCTTCTATTATTTCTTAGCCGATCCAAATTAGCAATGGCTATTCCAAATCATTTAAATAAGTGTTGCCATCAAAATCGTAATTAAAGTGGTTCAAATATAATTGTAGGGGTTACTAAATTGTTGCATATGAAACAGCAGTTGCTAAAATGTTGCATCTTAATAAAATTAACCGCTACAATTTAGGTACCATTTGCAGTAGTTTTGGAAGTTGATTATAGCGGTTGTTAAAACTAATGCAATCGACCCTATCAAAACAGCCTCTGTCAGCAATTTGCTGCAATATTCCCCGAACAGTTTAAAATTGCCACAATAGCTCGGAAAAATCGTTGTAATAGACCCTAAATATTGTAGTGATACAAAACAAATTTATTCTAAAAACTTAATGAGTATTCAAGAACAACGTGAGAAAACCAAAAAATAGTGGCGACAAGTGGAAGAGGCGCAGCGGTGATAAACGTCATGTGAAGGACGGGGATTGTTGGAAGGTACCAATGCACAGCGGAAGAAAACAGGATCCATAAGCACTTTAATTCATTAAGTTTGGCAGAAAACTTCAATAGAAATAAATGGGTTTCATGACATACCTTTGAAGAACTTCCTCTAATCTTTGAACCAGTTGCAAATCTCCACAGAATCTTGTAGTAGACCACCCCAAGATCTTCCTTACTATCCTCTTGGAGCTCAAGATTGAGTAGTGGGACTCAAAATAAGCTAGAATTAAGGGAATTTGGAGAAACTCACAACAGCAATCCAGTAGAAGAACAACCTTCTTTTCTAAAAAATTTTGTCCGGTTGTATTCACTTCAAAACACTCAAATCTCTTCAATATATTACAGACATTCATGCAAAGAAATATGTTGCATGAGATGTAGCTCATGCTTGGAGTTAATGAAGAGTTAATTTGGGTTGTTGGTGAGCTAATAGAAGAATACAATAGAAAATCTATTTTCCAATTTTTGTGTTTTTCTTTTTCTTTTTCAATTTTATCTATATTGATTTCATAAATCAATTTTATTTAATAAAACTGAGAATATTATTAATTTTACAAAATTAATTTTCTTTATAAAATTAAAAAATATTTATTTAAAATATTTATTAATTTTTACACAATTCCATCTCCAAATACTTAAATCATATTTAAATATTATTTCTTCAAACTCATTTAATTCTAATTTGAACACTTCAAATTAACTTATCACGCTATTCTAGAGTTTATGCATTTGCGAGCTAGTAGGCAGACCTCGCGGACCTACAGATCATGGGCTCCAACGATCCGAGATTAATCAGCTAAACTCATTAGACCGATCTAACCCTCAGTCGTTAACTAATGGGTGATTCCACTAAAGCCCATAGTTGAACTTCCCTCACTGTAGATATATTATGTCCACTTGATATAACCATGATTAGTAAGTTAACCTTTCACAGGTTGCTCGTAATAACGACTTGGTCGAATCTCTGTCTTACCCCCGAAATTACCTCTTGTTCCTTAAGTTCCATTGATCCCCTAATGAACAACTTATTCGTGATCCAATCAACAAATCGAATCCCTCTCAGGCCAATGAAAGGGTGAGGCCTCTTGTTCAAGACCCATAATCCGCACTTAAAGGGAATAACCTCTCTATTAACCCTAATCGGGTAGGAGTGAATTTTCTCTTACACCCTATGTTCCCAGCTATTCATCCAGTCTTATCCCTAAAATGGTAAGCTTATTGAGCAAAGGCAATTAGTCTACTCTCACTGTTTGTAGATCAAAGGATAATCCCAAACAAATAGGAATTCATAGTTAGCTTAGAATTAAGGTTAAGTTACCTAGGTCATTGCTTTGAAATAGTCAGTCTTAAACAGTAAATAACGTTATAAAGTAAGAGTGATTGGTTTCGTGGTCCGATCTTGCACAAAACTCATTTGCACAAGACACCCTCACTCCTCATGTCCCAACATAAACGAATTAGGATCACTTCGTTTGTAGCACTTTACAACTATTTGTAACAACTACAGAGTAGGCCGCATCCAATAGTGTTACCAGAATAAGGCACTCAACCTTATTCATATACTATATGATCATTTTAACTATTTACTCGAACTTGATCCACTTGTATGTCTCCACATAAAGTTCAAGTACACATATAATAGTCAAGGGACTTAGGTTTATTAGATTTCTAAAAAACAATATATTCAATAACAACTTTATTGAATTCTCATAATAAGTTCTAATGTTTATAAACCATGAATTTTAGGACATAAAACCCAACAAACTCCCGCTTGGACTAAAACTTCAGTGGTAACTTATATATCCGATATATAAAACTGAGTTTCTGAGTTTTACAGAGAAAATACAATAAACTAAGGCATCCCATACCCATGGTTTTACTATTCAGTATCTCATACCCAATATTTCTCCCACTTGCCCTAGGTTATTAACATATGGTATTTCTAGTCTTACTAGATGATTCTTAAACACTTTGGCGGAGAGAATCATTGTAAACACATTAGTGTACAATAAACTTCTTATTAAACTATATGAGGAATGCATCTAATTCTCAATAATGGCTAGGAAGCGTACTCCTCCCACTACATTGAGGCACTTTCAACTCTTTGATTAAGATGCATCTGACCTTCCTTAACAACTCTTGTTAACAGTCAGATCTAGAAATCTTAAATTTTTATACTTTGATCTTTGTCGTTTAAATATATGAATATTCACAGATGGCTATTAACAATTTGATTCTTAACCAAAGTTGTTATGAGATAGAATAAACATATTTCTTGAAAATGAACATTTCATTCAAAAACAAAAATACAAAAGGGTCATTACAAGATTAACAAAAACAGGTATATACATCTTCATCAGCAACTTCTCCTACTGGATGAGCTGAGCAAACGGTCTCCAGGATCTAAGCAGCCTATTTTCCTTTCTTTGCTCTCTTCTCTGTAAGATATTTAGGACAATTTCTCTTCCAATGCTCTTGTTTGTTGCAGTGGAAACATTTCCCTTTCTATGCAGCGGTTTTCTTGCTCTTCTTGCCAGTAGGCTTCTTTTTCCCTTTCCCTTTGTCTTTCTTCGTTGGAATACTCTTAGTTCATGAAGAGGAGGCAACTTTAGGCGTGGAGGGCATTCCTCTCTTCTCAGCAGAAGCAACATTTACTTTTGGTTCCAAACCCTTAGTTCTCAACATGGTTTGGAAAGCCTGCAGCTGATTCAGTAGAGTGGTCAAGTTGTATTCAGTTTTATTCATCAAGGCATTAATACAAAATTGCAGAAAACTCTTCGAAAGATATTCTAGAATAAAGCCAACTTGACTTCTCTCGTCCATCATAGCACCGTTTACTTCAGCTACATTAAAGTGAACCATCATGTCCAAGACATGTTCATGAACATTGGTCCCCTCTTTCATACGACTATTGTAAACGTATTTGATAGCATCATGCCTTAGGGTGAAGGACGGCTGTCCAAACATTCCTCTTAGAGATTCCATAATCTCTTTGGTAGTACTCATATCCTCATGTTTTTTCGCCAAAACGTCAAACATGCTGGCGAGGATATAAGCACGGGCTTTATCATTTGCCCTGATCCATCTATCAAAAACTTCCCAAACAGTTTGGTTGGTATTTGAGCTAGGAATGGGAGGACATTCCTCTGTTAAGACAAATCTCAAATCATCTATCATGAGTATTGTATTCAAATTTGATTTCCAGGTTACATAGTTGTCCCCAATTAGTTTGTCCAAAGCCAACAATTGTATAATTGAACTCGTCATTCTGAAATTATAAATAAATTTTTTAAGTGAATTACTTTTAAATCCAATCAAGTTTTAGCAAAGTGATAATGTACCCATAATCATTATTTTTGCAACGATACTTAAGTGATTTAGAACAAACGCTACCGTGAGGCAGTCAAGAATTCCTTCACAAAAGCAAGACAGTTCTTGAACGAATATTATCTCCAGAATAACTCATATTTCGATAGTCATTTAGTTATCGTTTTTGGTCAAGATCATTACTAGTACTTAGTAAGTCTTGTAAGTGTAGACCCGCAATTTTCAGATCTTACAGAACGGTATGAGTATGCCTCAGAAATAGAAGACAATACTCAAGACGGAACTATAAGACCCTATTCATTTTACTGAAGCCCGGGTTGTTCCGAACCTATGTTACAACCCTCCGTCGGGATTGCCGTGGTTAATGACTAGCTAGTGTCGCATAAAAATGACAGCAGGCGCAACATAGGAATCTCACGGTTCAAACTAATGGAGAAGACCGTAGGACAATGTTGACACATTTCCTTCACCCACTTACTATGAACAACTTCCCCCATTCACCTTGTTATTGAACCATGCAAACACCTTTCGTATGGAGCAGTCGAGGTAAAATCAACAAGAAGGCGAGCATGGATCTCACAGTGTGAACTCTTGAGGACGTGAAAGCTAATAACTTTTATTCTCCCACTGAAGTGTTCTAAATGTTTGGGTAAATTTATACTTAGGTTCTTTTCGACTAATAAAAACAACCCTAAGTCTAGGTGGTTTATCCAAGTATAACATTTATAAATGGATTTTAAATCTATGATGTCTAGATGATAAACCGTTTTTATTACCTCATACCACTCACGAATGCTCATAAAACCGGTTACCAATGCTCAATTAATCGACTATAATCCCCAGGTAAAAGATGTTCTGTAGACCGTCAACTTAAGTACCTCCAGCCTTCGACAGGATTATATACCCGTTGAGTTTGTAAGCCTAGTTTTACAACTTAACAACCTATTTTAACTATTAAAATAAGTGGTTAACCTAAGTGAGCATGCAACTGTTCTTTGTTATGGATTTTAAACGTCTAACCCAATTTTATAATAACTTACAAAATTTTAGACATGCTAAACATCCATGACAAACAACAAAGACATTCAATATCTAATATAACTATTAAATAAAAGAAACCCTAACATGCATACTATATATTATAACAATT
Source organism: Benincasa hispida (assembly GCF_009727055.1). Taxonomy (NCBI): domain Eukaryota; kingdom Viridiplantae; phylum Streptophyta; class Magnoliopsida; order Cucurbitales; family Cucurbitaceae; genus Benincasa; species Benincasa hispida. Next base: position 66,672,525 of record NC_052349.1, read on the forward strand.
TATAACATACTTTCAATGCATGTAACATGCTTCCTACGGTGGAATTTTAAATCTACATGGCATACTGTATGCACATACAAGATTTATTTAATTATAACATACATCACATACATAAATAATTAAACACTAACTGATATGGTTTTAGTTTTGGCAAAACAAGCAAACAAAACCTAATTATTACAAAATAACTTCTGAACCGCTCCAAAATGAACTCAAGTAGCTTGAATCGGACAGCCAAAAACCATTTGAGACTGAATCAAACCGGACCTCAAAAGAACCCATCGAACCGACAACTCTTGCTGATGTTCAACATCTCGCTAAGTCTCATTGTTTAGCAATGACGACCATCGTCTTGCATTTTGCTTGATCGTTTAGTATTTGTTTGATCGTTTAGCAAAGCTACACAATTGTGTAGTATTTTCCTTCTATCGCATAGTGCCATCGTCTAGTGCCGAAGGAAGCTACATGATTGCTTAGTGTCTAACACTATCGTGCAGCTCCATCGTCTAGCACAGACAATTTACTACACGATCACTTAGCCCCATCGTCTAATGCCTGAAGCCGATCGTTTAGCACACGCAAAAGGTAAGCGATCACTTAACGTCATTGTATAGCATTCAATGCATCGCCCAACTACCGCACATAGGTAAGCGATCGCGTAATGTTATCGCTTAGCATCTCGACACATCACTTAGCTGCCGCATAGAGGTAAACGATCGCGTAGTGCTATCGCTTAGCAACTCAACGCATCATTTAGCTCCCGATCAAGGGTAAATGATCGTGGTAAGTGATAACTCAGCGCTATCGTATAGCTCTTCATCGCATCGCTTAGCTCCTACCCGAAGCTACACGATCATGTAGTGCCATCGTATAGCAATACAACACATCGCTTAGCTCCAACAGGTACATAGTCATCTAGTGCACAATACCACAACGATCAATGCCCAAAGCTACACGATTGCTTAGTTTTTCTTCACATCATCTAATGCATCAAGCTAAACAATCGCTTAGCTACTAAAGCTCAATGACGATAAGAACAGAGGTTGATTTTTTGGAATCTGCAACTTGGCCTCTTCGCTTGTTTCTTCGATTTACAGATCAATTTCAACTCTAATAACTCCAAATAAATTACAGACTCTTGGAAACACATTAAAGCTCATCAAGCAAGAGCCAATTACAAATTTAAATGGAAAATTAAAGAGAAATTAAAAGCCAAAACTCAAAGAACCATATCAGCACAATAGTTTCGTATTTTTCATATAAAACACCTGCCAAACCAAAATTAAACCGAATTGAATGCTTATTGATGCTCTGATACCAATTGTTGGAAGGTACCAATGCGCAACGGAAGAAAATAGAATCCATAAGCATTCTAATTCATTAATTTTGGCAGAAAACTTCAACATAAATAAATAGGTTTCATGACATACCTTTGAAGAACTTTCTCTAAGCTTTGAACCAGTTGCAAATCTTCACAAAATCTTGTAGTCGACCACCCCAAGATCTTCCCTACTATTCTCTTGGAGCTCAAGATTGAGTAGTGGGAATCAGAATAAGCTGAAATTAAGAGAATTTGGAGAAGCTCACAATAGCAACCCAGCAGAAGAACAACCTTCCACTCTCAAATTTTTCTAAAAATTTTTGTTCAGTTGCATTCACTTCAAAACACTCAAATCTCTTCAATATATTGCAGACATTCATGCAAAGAAATTTGTTGAATGAGATGCAGCTCATGTTTGGAGCTGTACAAACCCTTTTGAAGATGCAGCTCATGTTTGGAGACATGATGCAGCTCCAAAGATGCAGCTCATGTTTGGAGACATTCATGCAAAGAAACTAATTTCGTGGTCCGATCTTGTATAAACCCTTTTGCACAAGGATACCCCCACTCCCCATGTCCCAACATGAACGAATTAGAATCACTTCGTTTTTGTAGCACTTTACAACTTATTGTAACAACTACGAGCAGATCGCATCCAATAATGTTACCAAAATAAGGTACCCAACCTTATTCATATGCTATAGATCATTTTGACTATTTACTCGAACCCGATCCACCTTTATGTCCCCACATAAAGTTCAAGTACTCATCCAATAGTCAAATGACTTTTAGGTTTATTGGATTTTTGATAAGCAAAACATTTATTCAATAACACCTTATTGAATTTCTAGAATAAGTTTCATTGTTTACATACCACGAGTTTTAGGACATAAAACCCAACTGTTAATTGATCAAATTGAAAGTTAATGTGTATGATTGCAACCAATTCCAAAGTTCATGGTGGTTTTTGTAATTTTTCCTAAAGAAATATATAACCTTAACCTAATTGATTTTTTTTTTAACTCAAAATCTTCCAAATTTTAAAAATCTTTTATCAAATCAAAGAAAAATAAATCAATTACCTTTTTAAAAATTGACTTTAAAATTTTGAATTAGACGTAAATAAAACTCAATAATTTGAAAAATAAATAAATTTTAATTTCCCACTCGCTCACAAAGACTTTGCTGGCGATGACCATCTTTTAGATCGTCTAACTAAATTTAGACATTTTTGTTGTTCCTAATTTACTTCACCCTCTTTTAATTTGTTTTCTGTTTTTTTTTCCCTCTTTTATTTGATGGCTGTTTAGATTTATTTTTGGACAAGGATGAGAATGGATGAGTGAGTGAGGATCCACTTCATTTGGAGTCTAATGTAGTCCGTTTTCATAACTATTTGATTTTAAAATTTGAAAAATAAATACATAAACATTTATTTTATCTTTAATTGTTTTGTTATTTACCTTTTACCAATATTTTAAAATTTTAGGTCCTATTTTGAAAACGAAAAAAAAAATAGTTTTTAAAATTTTATTTTTGTTTTTAAATTTGACTAAAAAAATTAACTATTTTACTTTTTACGGAAGTACAATTAATTTTCAAATACAAAAAACCATATAAGTTAAAAAGATAATCTAAAATTTCAATCGGCTTTGTTAGTGTAGGTACATTCTCGTGTTTGTGATGTTTCTTTGACAAACCTACTTATTGCAATGTTACACAAAAAAGGGAATGAGTTTAATAATGATTAAATCAATACTTGGCCTTATATTTTTAATTATCAAATTTTAATTCTTATATTTTCAATTGTCTAATTTTAGCCTTTTAAGATCTTAAATTTAATTTATCTGACATTTATTTTTACCAAAACTGGTTAAATAATAATAATAATAATAATAATAATAATTTTCTTTAAAAAATACAATATGTGAATATATTTTCAAAGTATATATTAAAAAGCTAAAAGATAACAAAATTTTTCAATAAAAAAAATAATAAACTAATAGTGTGGAATTTAAGATTTATTGAGAGTACCGGAACTAAAATTAGACAAATAAATATAGGAGTCTTTTTAAATATAAAAATATTTACACTTTAGCAAAAAATTTAAAAAAATACAAAGCACTCTTGAAACTTTTTGCTATAAAATGTAAATATTTTTTTGGATGTTTTTATTTATAAAAATTTTCCTTAAATATATACATATTAAAATTAAATAAACTTCAAAGTACAGATTTAATCCTTAATTATTTAATATTGATTATGCACATCACAAAAACTGGGTTAAAATTATTCCTCATTCTCTTAGAATTCCATTTTTTTTTAAGAATAATTCTCTTAGAATTTCTCAACTAAGTTTGGTTTGGGTTCTTTCCTTATAAATACGATTTTTGTAATTAACAACAAATTAAAAAAGTCCATATCCCTAAATCATTATGGATAAAAATAGCTACTTGCTTTCTTCCTTTGTTCCTCCAAATTATCAAACATTACAGTTTGATAAATCGTCATTCCCTTTATATTACCAAATCGATAATGCGGTATTTGAACAGTCGCCGATGACAATACCGCTGCCGCCAAATCAGTCAATGACAACTGGTCGCCCTGGCGAATCCAAAACGAATGCGGAAATTGTTTGTGAGAATTATTTGAAGCAATATTTTATTGATCCGCCGAATGTTACCGATAATAATGTTCTTTATTGTTCTAATTATGTTGATCTGTCGTTAATCAATCAAAACTGCAAGGTAGAGTTGAATTACGATGATGAAGTTCTCAGAGTTTGATTACTTGAACTCCAATGATATTGATGAGATCACACAACAGAATTCATTTGCTTGGACGCTTGCGATATAGAGTTTGTCGCCGTTGCTGCCTCTTCCGCCCAATGGAGCTGTAGCTGCGGCTAACGGCGAAGCCAACTCATTATCGAAGATTAAGAAGAAGGATTGGTGCGAATCCGAGCACAAGTATGTGAAATTACAACGCAATAATACTCTTATTTTAGTCATCAATTTTGAATCTTGTTCTATTTTGATCATTAAATTTTAAAATGTCTATTTTAGTTCTGAAACTTTCAAAATCTATTTACTTTGGTCTTTGTTATTAAAACTTTCTTTTAACTCTTAAACATAATTATGAGATGACGGTTAAAGGATGCCCACATAGACAGCCAAGTCACTAAAGGGAAGGCCACTCAGCAACCCAATCAGCAAGGAAAGTCCTCATAATTACAGCCTTACCAATTAACAGGCCACTCAGCAACCCAATCAACAAGGAAAGTCCTTATAATTACAGCCTTACCAATTAATAGAAATAATATTTTTAGTTATAGAAGGACCAATCAGGTTACAACACATATATCATTATTATTCCATTCATTTATCAGTGAAATCCCAAAATTAGGGATTCCTATTGTATAAAGCATACAACCTCTGTATAGGAAATACATCAGAAAAAATACAAGCCAATTTTTGGCTGAAACCTTTCATCTTCTACTGACTCTTCATCTTCCTCACTAACCAGCTGCTGTCTCTTCGATTTCTATTCCTAACTTGGTATCAGAGCTACATAATGACCAACGTCAATCAAGGAAACCTGGGAAACACCCTCGGCACAACTAACTTCAGCAGCTCACTCCTAAACCAACTTCTCAATCAGATAACCTCCATCAAACTCGATTGCAGCAACTTCTTTCTATGGGAAAACCTGGCGCTTCCAATCCTTCGGAGCCACCGACTCGAAGGACACCTGACTGGACAAAAGTTATATCCCCCAATGTTCTTGCAATCTGCAATTGGTGAGACTATGTCGACTGGAACGAATAGAGTAGGAGTTATACCGTTCAGCTCAGAAGGAAGTCCCGGTAGTGGAGCTTTCAGCTCGTCGACAACACATGAGGTAAATCCTCAATACGAAGCGTGGATGGTTGTAGATCAACTTCTCCTTGACTGGCTATATAACTCTATGACACCAAAGGTTGCCATTCAAGTGATGGGGTGTGAATGTGCAAGGGATATGTGGACCAGCATCCAATAGTTATTTGGTGTTCAGTCTAGGGCTGAAGAAGACTATTTGAGACATGTATTTCAAACAACCAGAAAAGGTAACTTGAAAATGGAAGATTACCTACGAACTATGAAAATGAATACTGATAATCTCGAGCAGGCTGGTAGTCCAGTGCCACTGAGAGCTCTTATTTCGCAGGTACTGCTAGGACTTGATGAAGAGTATAATCCCATCGTGGCCACAATTCAAGGGAAAACAGACATATCGTGGATGGATATGTAATCAGAGCTTCTCCTATATGAAAAAAGGCTGGAACATAAATCGAACTAGAAGACAATGGTAGGTTTCAATCAAGTTAATAATGCATCAGTGAATATGACAAATACAAGACATGTCAACCAAAATAACAAGTTCAACAACAACAACCAGTCGACTAGGGGAGGACAACGAGGTGATGGTGGCCATGGTAGAGGTCGAGGCAGGGGAAGGAACAACAACAAACCTGTATGCTAGGTCTGTGGAAAAATTGGGCACATAGCATTCTACTGCTTCAACAGGTATAATCGAGAATTTGTCCCCAACTCTCCCCAAAACAAGGGACAACCCTTCTCCAACCATCAGACCAAGAAAATACGGCCTTATCCAATAGCCTTAGCCACTGCCTACGGAAGTAACCCCTTTCTGATAAGTCAAGAAAACATGACTGATGCAAATTGGTATGCTGACAGTGGTGCCTCCAATCATGTCACCTCAGACTTCAACAATCTTGGCAACCCGACTGAATAACCAGGTACTGAAGCAATCACTATAGCTAATGGTAACACTCTAGAGATATCTCATGTTGGGACTGCCTTTCTATCCAATGATATCTGCAATTTGAAATTGAATGATATGTTATGTGTGCCTACCATAGCAAAAAATCTGGTTAGTATATCTAAGTTAACAAAAGATAATAATGTGTTTATTGAATTTCACACAAATTACTGTCTTGTTAAGGACAAGGGTACGGGACAAACAATAATGAAGGAAGTGCTTAAAGATGGACTATACCAGTTAGAAGATCTAGAAGTTAGCTTAAAGTCAGTAGAAAACAGAGTACTACCGTAGCCAATGCACAAAAATAAAAATCCGTCTACTCTTACCTTATCTTCTAAACATAGGGTGTCTAAGGTTACATGGCATAGAATACTTGACCATCCATCATAAAAAATACTAGAGTTTATTATCAAGAACTATAATCTTTCTATATCATCTAATAAAGAGCTCAAATTTTGTGATTCTTGTAGCTATGGAAAATCGCACTCTTTAGCATTTCCTAACTCTAACTCGAGAGCATTTGCAACTTTTGAACTTATACATACTGATTTGTGGGGTCCAGCCCCTCTCTTGTCGACAGATGGCTACAAATATTATGCTATCTTTGTTGATGATCACAGTAGGTACACATGGATCTACCTTATAAGACTAAAAAGTGACACACTTGTAGCATTTCAACATTTTCTCACCATGATACAAACTCAGTTCAATACCCTAATCAAGTCCCTACAGTTGGATAATGGTGGAGAATTTGTCAAAGTACACAAGGTCTATCATCAACTTGGCATGACCTCTAGGTATACCTGTCCATAAACTTAAGCACAAAATGGAAGGACTGAGCGAAAGCATAGACACATAGTGGAAACAAGATCAACCCTACTTGCCCAAGTACATCTTCCCTTACATCATTGGTGGCATGCATTCCTATACTTAACACTACTAATTAATGGTCTTCCTACCCCTGTCCTAAAAGGACAATCCCTAATGGAAGTAATGTTTAAAAAGAAGCTCAAGTTTGAGGACCTTTGGATATTTGGGTGTGCCAGCATCCCCTACTTAAGACCATACAATTCACATAAACTGAATTATCGCAAGTGCATCTACCTAGGACCTGCAGTGAATCATAAAGGATATAAATGCCTCAGCTCCAATTGTAGGTTATTCATATCTCGACATGTTGTTTTTTATGAAACTGACTTTCCTTGTCAAGTGTCTCTTTTAGCTTGCAGGATAGACAAGCAAGAAGCTATAGTCCACCTAATTCACTGGCTGCCCCTCAGTCAAGACACACCATACAGTGACTCTATGCCCCTCACATCCACATCCTCACCTTCACTGATAATCAGACTATCCCACATCCAATCACCAACTGATAACACTACAGACAACCCAGCCTTACTACTTTAATCTACTGATCGTTTACCATCATGTTCACCATCGTTTACTGCCCAATCTACTGATCACTTACCTTCATGTTCACCATAATCTACTGCCCAATCTACCGATCGTTTACCATCATGTCCACCATTGTCTACTGCCCAATCTTCTATCCAAAATTCCAAATCCACATCCATTGTCCCAATACAAACAACCTCACCTGGTCAACAACCGATCATACCAACCATCACTGTTACACCTAATACAGTCCCAAAACCTTTACCATTACCAACTCAGCCCATGGTTACCCGAGGAAAAGCAGAGATATTCCAACCCAAAATCCTGTCCTCTCACACCCAAAAAGACTAGTCCCTAACCAAACCTATAAGACCTGGACATTAGTTTCTCCATCACCGTCGGAACAAAGACTAATCCCTAACCAAACCTATCAGAGTCACTGATGCACTAAAAACTACTCGACGGAACAAAGCTATGAGTGAAGAATTCATAGCACTGATGAAAAACCAGACCTGGACATTAGTTTCTCCATCACCGTCGATGAACATTGTAGGAAATAAATGGATATTCAGAATCAAAAGGAGTCCAAACGGCTCCATTCTATGTTACAAGGAAATACTCGTAGGAAAAGGCTTCCATCAAAATTTGGACATTGATTTCTTCGAGACGTTTAGTCCAGTGGTAAAGGCATCAACCATCTGGATCATCATTAGCCTTGCTATATCCAAAGGGTGGCAACTGAGACAGTTAGATTTCAACAATGCTTTCCTTAATGGGGTCCTCGATGAAGAAGTTTACATGTGCCAACCGCAAGGATTCGTCAATCCCCAACTACCAAATCATGTATGTCGCTTACACAAGGCCATATATGGCCTAAAACAAGCACCAAGGGCCTGGAACAACACACTGAAGACAGCTTTATGCAGTTGGGGATTTCAGAATGCTAAATTCGATACATCCCTATTCATATATCTAAGTACTTCTACCTTGATACTATTACTGGTATATGTTAACGATGTTATTATTACAGGAACCGATCAGCAGGTAATCAACAAAATTGTAACAGTCTTGGACTCCAAGTTTGCCTTAAAGGATCTCGGCCAACTTAGCTACTTCCTTGGAGTCCAACTTCACAATGTAGCCAATGGAGTTATACTGAGTTGAGAAAATTATGTCGAGGACCTACTAACCCAACTTGACCTTGGAGACTTGAAACCGGCACCCTCTTCGAGTGTATTGAATAAGCAACTATCCATCTCAGATGGCATACCCCTTGAAGATACTTATATCAAAGGAGCACGATTGGCGCCTTACAGTACCTAACCACGACAAGACCAGACATTACATATGCGGTTAATTATCTAAGTCAGTACTTAAAGTAACCAACGGATGTCCACTAGCAAGCAGTAAAGAGAATTCTAAGGTATATAAGTGGCACTAGATATTTTGGCATCTACCTTCAATAGGGATCAGATCTGTCCATTTCGGCCTTCTCAGATGTAGTTTGGGCAGCCAATATAGACGATCAAAAATCAATTGTTGTATATTATATCTTCCTTGGTGGATATCTTATCTCTTCGTCTTCAAAGAAACTATCTGTTGTAGCCCGATCAAGCACGGAGTCTGAATATAGAGCATTAGCTCATGCCTCAGCAGAAATCATATGGGTACAACAACTACTGCGTGAAATTAATGTAAAACAACAATCGACTCCAGTCCTATGGTGTGTCAATCTAAGCATGGGTGCTCTAGCCATAAATCCAATGTTTCATGCAAGGACCAAGCACATTGAAATTGACAATCACTTCGTTCGTGATCAAGTTCTTTGTGGTCAGCTCGATCTTCGATATATATCATCCTCCGACCAAATAGCTGACTGTCTTACCAAGACACTAACATACTCACGGTTCTTCAACCTTCGATCCAAACTCGGAAGTAGAACTTGTTGGTTTTTTGGTTCTTAATCTCAAATTAATTAATTAATTAATCAATGTTTTGATGATAACAAACTTAATTTTTAATTACTGAAAATCTTAGTGTTTTAATATGTCCATAGCGTAGAGCTCGGAACAATGATTCCAACACCTCTTGAATCACTCAAATCGGAGCTAAAACGAAGACGATATGACCAAAACAAGTCTATAGAGGAAAGGGAAAATACGCTGGTGGATGACGTGGCATAACCAAACCATTTGCATGTAGACATGTGGCAGCATATTGGTTGAATGATGGATCATTGAGAGATTAACATATGATGGACTTTTGATTTTTGGATTGATTTAAAATAAAAAATTTGAAATTAAAAAGAAATTTAAAAGGAAAATAAATTTAATATTATATGTTTGTGTTCTAACGGCTATTTTTACACATGGTATGTTTTTTTTTTTTGGATTGACTTTAAAGAGAAATGAATTTTAAAAGGAAAATGAATTAAAAGGAAAATGAATTTAATATTAGTTTATTTTTGTGTCTACGGCTAGTTTTGACACATGGTATGTTTTTTATTTTTGGATTAATTTTAAAAAAGAAAATGAATTTCAAAATAAAAGAAATTTAATATTATATTTTATTTGTATCTAACAACTAGTTTAGTTAAAAATCTCCACCATTGATTTTTTCTTTCCAAAATCCAATGGTCCAAATTAATTGTGGTTTCTAAAAATTTTCCATCTTTAATAAAACCATCTTCCACTCCAAATTTTAAACAAACAAAATTTTACATTTCATATCCTTCAAAACTCAAAAGTTTCATTGTTGCTCTCTCTAAGTTCACATTTTTTTTCTTTTCATCTTATTCTTGAGGAGTGTTATTGTATTGTGAGAATAAACTTGTTGAGTGCTTTAAACTTGTAAATCCACTCTAGTGAGAGTTGTATTTTGTTCTTAAAAAATTCCAACATTTGTAATAGTTTGATCCTAAACCGTGGAAAGGATCAGGTTTGCTCTGAACCTATAAAAGAGCGGTGGTGTAACGATTGAGCTCTAATCCGTGGAAAGAGTCGGAAAGATTTTATTCAAATTTTCAAGAGGCGCTTGGGGAGTGGGGTAGGTCAAGTTTGATCAACCACTATAAAAATTACGGTGTCTTCTTCTCTAACTCTTTCCTTTTTATTTTTGCAATTAATTTTAAGTAATTTGTTGTATGTTTTAGTTTGTTCTTATTTGTTTTCTAAAATTTGATAGAATTAAATTATCACATTTTTTGTCATCTTATTTGTTGCATAATTTGAATTTTTCTATTATTTATAAAAGTGTATTAATTAGTTTAATTGGGTTAATTTAGCAAAAAAAAAAGTTTAATTAAACCCTATTCACCCCTCTAGGGTTGCCATATCGATCCAACAATTGGTATCAGAGCGGGTTGCTCTTCTTGAAATATTTATTTCTTGATAAACTTAATTGTTTTTGAGCTATGGCAACTTTAAGTTTATTCCTTTTACCAATAGTCAATCTATTACAAAGTCTCCTTTCTTTAATGGTACTAATTATATTTATTGGAAAAATAGAATGAGATTTTTCTTTCTTTCTATTGATTATGATTTATGGGATATTGTTGAGGAAGGTTTTAAAATTCCAACAAAAGATGTTGATGGTGTTAGCACTATAAAACCTAAGGAAGAATGATCAATAAATGAAAAGAAAGCATGCTCTTTAAATGTCAAAGCTATTAATTGCTTATTTTGTGCTTTGAATGAAGTTGAGTATAATAAAGTGTGTATTTGCGAAACCGCTAAAGAGATATGGGATAAATTAGAAATTACTCATGAAGGAACTAGTCAAGTAAAAGAAACAAAGATTGACATATTAGTTCATCAATATGAAATGTTTAAAATTAATGAAAATGAAGCTATTTCTGATATGTTTATTAGATTTACTAACATTTTCGATGCTTTAGAAGGACTTAGGAAAAAAGTACTCAAATCTTGAGAAGATAAAGAAGCTATTGTGGTCTTTGCCTAAACAATGAGTAGCCTAAAGTCACCGCCATTCAAGAGGCAAAGGATCTCAAATCTCTCTCCATTGATGAACTCATGGGCTCGTTGTTGACGCATTGAAATAAAATCAAGAAAAACATGGAGAATGAGAAGAAAAAGAAAGAAAAGAGTGTAGCTTTAAAGACCATCTCTTTAGAAGTTGACTCCCAAGATGAAGATGACCTTGATGAAGATGATGTTACCTATCTTTCACGTAAGTATAAGAACTTCATCAAGAGCAATTCAAGAAGTATCTCTCCAACCAAAAAGAGTCAAAAGGTGAAAAGAGCAAAAACGGATGAGGTAATATGCTATGAATGCAAGAAGTTGGGTCATATTAGAACCAATTTTCCTTTTCTCAAATCATCCAAGAAATCCAAGAAGAAAGCAATGAAAGCTACTTGGGATGATAGCAATGAAAGCGAAATTGGGAGTGATAATGAAGAAGTGGCAATTTTTGCTTCATGGCTCATAGTGATAAAAAGGATGAACAAAATGATTAGGTAACTCTAGAACCTCTTTCTTATAATGAAGAAATTGCTTGCTTAAAAGAGAATGAGCATGATGCTATGCATATTAATGAAATGAATATCTCTTGTGATAAGCATGCTTTTGATTGTGATGAGAAAAATGCCTTGCTTGACAAAGTTAAATTTCTTAAGCATGATAGTTGTGAAAAAGATAATTTGATTAAATTACTCAAAGAAAAGGAATTTAGTGCTTTGCAAGAACTTGATAAGGCTAAAGAATCTATTAAAAAGTTGACAATAGATGCTCAAAGATTAGACAAGATAATTGAAGTAGGCAAGCTTTTGTGATAAAAGAGGTTTAGGCTATATTGATGAATGTTCTTACTCCTTCAAGTTCTAAAACTATATTTTTAAAGCATCTCATAATATGCCTAAGCTTAATATGCCTAAGGTTGTGTCTAAGCATGTTAAATCTAACTTTTTTACCTATATGTCATTATTGTGGTGTGAAGGTCATATTAGACCTAAGTGTTTTAAATTGAAATATGCTCATACTACTTCTCCAAGAAGAAATTTTTCTCAAAGGGCCAAAGTTTCACAATACTCAAAGGAATAATTTCTCCAAGAAAAGTAGAGTGCATAAATTTATTGTAAGAGATAAATCTTTGCATAATGTTGTTTGTTTCTCATGTTGCAAGTTTGGACATACAACTTATTCTTGTTACTTGTCCAATGCCTTAAATGTCTATGCAAAAATGAAATGGATTCCCAAGTTTGTCAATGCTAACCATCCAGGACCCAAACAAGTATGGGTACCAAAGAATCAAACTTGAACATTTTGTTTGTAGGTTTGTTTGGAAGTCTCTAAGAAAAATAAGTGGTACTTGGATAGTGGTTACTCAAGGCACATGACGGGAGACCCATCCAAGTTTGTCTCTCTCTCAAAAAGGATGGAGGTCTTGTAACCTTTGGTTACAACAAGAAAGGTAAAATAATTGTAAAGGTAGTATAGGTAATGAATCTTCTATTTTAATTGAAAATATACTTTTGGTTGATGGTTTTGAAGCATGATTTACTTAGTATTAGTCAATTGTGTAATAAAGGCTTTAGAGTTGTGTTTTGATAAAAAGAATTACATCATTGAAAATACTAGTGATAGAAAAGTTATATTTGTTGGAAATAGAGATAAAAATGTTTATACTATTGATCTGAATGATTGTCCTATTAATGATAAATGTTTATCGCTTTGCATAATGATTCTTGGTTATGGCATAGAAACTAGGACATGCTAGCATGCACTTAATTTCAAATATTTCAATAATTCTTTGGTTAGAGATCTTTCCAAATTAATTTGAAAAAGACAAAGTTTGTGATGCTTGACAAATGGGTAAGCAAACTAAGTCCTCTTTCAAATCTAAAAATGTAATCTCTACAACTAGACCCCTTCAACTATTACACATGGACTTATTTGGCTCTTCTAGATTGCTAGTTTTGGAGGGAACTATTATACCTTTGTGATAATTGATGATTTTTTCAACATTTTTTGGGTTTTAATGCTAAAACATAAGGATGATGCTTTGAAAAGTTTTCTAGTTTTGCAAAAAGAGTTTAAAACGAAAAAGGTTTTTTGATTTCTAAAATTAGGAGTGATTATGGAGGAGAATTCGATAGCAATGCTTTTGAAACTTTTTGTGAAAAAAATTGTTTTTCTCATAATTTTTTCGCTCCAAGAACTCCTCAACAAAACGGTGTAGTTGAAAGGAAAAATTGTACTTTGCAAGAATTTGCTAGATCAATGTTGCATGAGTATGGTTTACCTACATACTTTTGGGCGGAAGCCGTTAACACGCTTGTTATGTTTTAAATAGAGTTTTAATTAGACCTTCTTTGGATAAAACTCTTATGAACTTCGACATAACAAAATTCCAAATATTGGGTATTTCAAAGTTTTTAGTTGCAAATGTTTATTTTGAATAACAAAGAAAAACTTGGAAAATTTGATTCTAAATGGATGTTGGTATTTTCTTGGCTATTCCTCTACTAATAAAGCTTATAGAGTTTTCAAGATGAATCTTGCAATGTTTATTTCTAATGAGCCTATTTATAGTGATGTTTTAGAAGGAAATTTTGGAGATTTACTTGTTAGTGACAAAGGCAAGGAAATTGTTTCAAGTAAGCAAGAGGTGAATTTAATCGAAAAGAACAAATTGGTTCTTCATCCATGCTAAAGAGTGAGGTATGCTCCTTCCCATCCCAAAGAATTAATTCTTGGCGATCCTGAACAAGGTGTGAAAACTCGTTCCTCTCTTATATGTTTAATAATCTTGCTTTTGTTTCTCAAATTGAACCAAAAAGTTTTAAAGATGCCGAAAATGATGAATTTTGGATTTTAGCTATGCAAGAAGAATTAAATCAATTTGAAAGGAATAAAGTTTGGAGTTAGTCCCTAGGCCCTCTCATGCTTCTATAATTGGAACTAAATGGGTCTTTAGAAAATAAAATGGATGAAAATGGAAATATCATTAGAAATAAAGCTAGACTTGTAGCTCAAGGTGTCAAGAGGAAGGAATAGATTATGAAGAAACTTTTGCACCCGTTGCTAGATTAGAAGCTATTAGAATGTTGCTTCCTTCTTCTTTATAAGAATTTCATTTTGTATCAAATGGATGTGAAAAGTGCATTTTTAAATGGTTATATCATGGAGGAAGTTTATGTAGAACAACCTCCAGGGTTTGAAAGTTTTGATTTTCCTAATCATATCTATAAGTTGAAAAATGCTCTTTATGGCTTAAAACAAGCTCCAAGAGCTTGGTATGATAGACTTAGTAATTTCTTGCTTGAGAATGGATTTAAAATGGGTAAAATTGATACTACGCTTTTTATTAAGACTAAAGAAAATGATATGCTTTTAGTACAAATATATGTGGATGATATTGTTTTTTGTTCTACTAATCCATCTTTGTGTGAAGAATTTTCTAAGTGTATGCATAGTGAATTTGAGATGAGTATGATGGGAGAACTTAGCTCTTCCTTGGACTCCAAATCAAACAACTCAAGGATGGTATTTTCATAAGTCAAGAAAAATACACAAGGGATTTGCTCAAAAGGTTCAAATTCAATGAAGGTAAAATTGCAAAAACTCCTATGAGCACATCCACTAAGCTTGACAAGGATGAAAAAGGTAAGTGTGTGATATAAAAACTTATAAAGGATGATTGGATCTTTACTTTATTTAACCGCTAGTAGACCCGATATTATGTTTAGTGTATGTCTTTGTGCTAGCTTTCAATCTTGTCCTACGGAATCACATTTACATGCCGTTAAAAGAATTTTTAAATATTTGCTTGGTACTATTGATTTAGGCTTATGGTATCCTAGAAATGTTGAATTTAATTTGGTAGGATATTCCGATGTGGATTTTGCGGGTAGTTTACTTGACCGTAAGAGTACTAGTGGGACTTGTCAATTTTCTTGGTAGTTCCTTAGTTTCTTGGTTTAGTTAAAAGAAAAATTCGGTGTCTTATCACTACCGAAGCAGAATATATTTGTAGTTGCTAGTTGTTGTGCTCAAATTCTTTGGATGAAACAAATTCTTTGTGATTTTGGATTAAAGTTTGATAATGTGCCTATATTTTGTGATAATACTAGTGCTATTAATTTGACTAAAAATCCTATACATCATTCTAGGACGAAGCATATTAATATTAGGCATCACTTTATTAGAGAGCATGTGCAAAATGATAATATTACTCTTGAATTTGTAAGCTCTAATAATCAATTAGCAGATATTTTTACCAAGCCTTTGAATGAAGAAAACTTTTGCAAAAAATAGGTTTGAACTCGGTATTATTCGTTGTGATGCCTTTTGATTTTATAATTTTACTTGTTAAATATTTTAGAAGGCATTTTGATAGGGGAAGATATGGAAAGCATATGTTAATATTCTTAGGGGGAATTGTGCTAAATTTATGTTCATGTTTTTAAGGGAAACAATTATGTAGTTCTAAATTTTCCTTAATTATTCTTTTTGATGATTCCAAAGGAGGAGAAGTTTAAGAAAAATATGTTGTATATTTGTTATGATTTTGATTGTATTAATTCGGGGGAGAATTTATTTTTTTGAGTGAATTTCAAGAATGAACTTATGGTGATATGTTGAATTTATTATGTGCTACATATGGTTTACATGTATTTCAAGCTATTTTTCTTGAATGGTTTGTCATCATAAAAAAGGGAAGATTGTTGGCTTTTTGGCCCTTAATCTCAAATTAATTAATTTTAATTAATTAATTAATCAATATTTTGATGATAACAAGCTCAATTTTTAATTACTGAAAATCTTAGTGTTTTAATATGTCCTTAGCGTAGAGCTCGGAGCAACGATTCCATCACCTCTTGAATCACTCAAATCAAAGCTAAAACGAAGACGATATGACCGAAACAAGTCTATAGAGAAAATACCGTGGTGGATGACGTGACATAACCAAACCATTTGCATGTAAACATGTGGTAGCATATGGGTTGAATAGTGGATCATTAAGAGATTAACATATGATGGACTTTTGATTTTTGGATTGATTTAAAATTAAAAAAAAAAATTGAAATTTAAAAGAAATTTAAAAGGAAAATAAATTTAATATTATTTTATGTTTGTGTCTAACGGCTAGTTTTTTATACATAGTATGTTTTTTTTTTTTTGGATTGACTTTAAATAGAATGAATTTAAAAAGAAAATGAATTAAAAGGAAAATGAATTTAATATTAGTTTATGTTTGTATCTAACGGCTAATTTTTTACACATGGTATGTTTTTTTTATTTTTTGGATTAATTTTAAAAAGAAAATAAATTTCAAAAGAAAAGGAATTTAATAATATATTTTGTTTGTATCTAACGACTAGTTTAGTTTAAAATCTCCATCGTTGATTTTTCTTTTCCAAAATCCAATGGTCCAAACTGATTGTGTGGTTTCTAAAAAATTTCCATCTCCATATAAACCATCTTCCTCTCCAAATTTTAAACAAACAAATTTTACATTTAATAATCCTCAAAAACTCAAAAGTTTCATTGTTGCTCTCTCTAAGTTCCCAATTTTTTCTTTTCATCTTATTCTTGAGAGAGTGTTATTATATTGTGAGGATAAACTTGTTGAGTGCTTAAACTTGTAAATCCACTAGAGTCGTATTGTGTTCTTCAAAAACTTCAACATTTGTAACGGTTTGATCCTAAACCGTGGAAAGGATCGGGTTTGCTCTTGAACCCGTAAAAGGAGCGGTGGTGTAACGGTTAGGCTCTAATCCGTGGAAAGAGTCGGAAAGATTTTATTCAAATTCCCAATAGGCGCTTGGGGAGTGGAGTAGGTCAAGTTTGACCGAACCACTATAAAAATTACGGTGTCTTCTCTAACTCTTTCCTTTTTATTTTTGCAATTAATTTAAACAATTTATTATATGTTTTAGTTTGTTCTTATTTATTTGTTAAAATTTGATAGAATTAAATTATCACATTTTTTGTTATCTTATTTGTTGCATAATTTGAATTTTTCTTATTATTTATAAAAAGTGTATTAATTAGTTTAATTGAGTTAATTTAGAAAAAAAAAGTTTAATTAAACCCTATTCATCCCTCTAGGTTGCCATATCGATCCAACAGAACTACCCTCTCGTTTAAGGGGATGTTAAGGATGCCAACATAGACAGCCAAGTCACCAAAGGAAAGGCCACTCAGCAACCCAGCAAGGAAAGTTCTCATAATTACAGCCTTACCAATTAACAGAAAGAATATTTTTAGTTATAGAAGGACCAATCGGGTTACAATACATATATCATTATTATTCCATTCATTTATCACTAAATCCTAAAATTAGGGATTCCCCTATCGTATAAAGCATACAACCTAGGGAAATATATCAGAAAAGCTGAAACCTTTCATCTTCCGCTGACCCTTCGTCTTCCTCATTAACCAGCTGCTGTCTCTTCGATTTCTATTCCTAACTATGACCTGTATTTTTTTATGATTGGGTTGTCAAATAAGTTAGTCATACTAAAAAATTTAAAGTTTCAATTTTGAATTAGGTGGTAAAGTGATTTACTATAGGAGATCTCAAAAGTAATTTTGAATCCAAGATTTTGGTCGTTCTTTATTTTAACACGTTGGTTGTTGATATTTTACTTTTATGTTCATATTACTCAACCCATACTATATTCAATTTCATCCTTAAGCATATTTCATTCTTAAAATATTAACATGATATTTTTTAAAAGTTTCGAGATTAAAACGGACGTTTTTAAAAGTTTATGGATCAAAATAAAACAAAATTTAAAATCTAGGGACCAAAATAAAACAAAGTTAAAATCTAGGGATCAAAATAAGATTTAAACCTTTTATTAAATAATATCTTATTTTTAGAGTTTTGTGGAAAAAAATATTATAAAGTTTTAAGGCTAAAATTGATTTAGTAAATGGCTGTTTTCTATAATTTTAATTCGTGTAAATTAATGATTCTTCTTTAAAAAATAAATTGAAAATTTATTAAATATTTGGACAGATAACTAATTTTTTATTAGAAAATTTAAGTTTATAAATATTAGGAATTTGAATATAGATCAAATTAGTGTTTATTTAAGAAGGATGAAAACAAAGAAAAGCATGATTTTCTAAAATGAAAACTGTATTTGAAAATATATTTGGGTGATTTTTCTCAAAAATTAAAAACAAAAAACAACTAAACGAACTCAATTTAAAAAAATAAATAAATAAATAAATGGTATTTAAAAAAATGGTTGAGATAGTAGGTAATTAATAAAAACTCAGTGTATTATTTTTGAAATTTGGTTAAGAGACTCCCATTCTAATTTCTTAGAAAAAAAACATGGGCTTTCCAAAAAAAAAAAAAACACAAAGCTTTTGTTTGTGATAATATTTTTATTTTTATTTTCTACTTTTCAAAAGTTATGCATAAGTTTTCACAATTATTTTGGTAAGTTCTCAAAAACAAAATCGAGTATTTGAAAACATTTTTTTAGAAAGTAGGTAATACTTAGATCAACATGAAAAATACTTAGATGCAATCTACTCGATTGTCCAACCACACAATTTGCTACCGGTCAAACCTTTTTTTTTTTTTTTTTTGAATTGCAGTTTATTTTTGGTGGAGATGAATATATTTCACAAAGGTGATTGGAAAAGTATAGCAAATGAAGTGGCTAGTCATGCTCAAAAGTACTTTAATCGTCAACTGTTACCAAAAGAAATACGAAAGAGGCCGAATATTCATGATATCAATATTGTCGATCCCGTATTGTTGATACAGGTGTGTGCCCGTCTCGACAATTGCATTCCATAGACCATGAAATATCACGTTGATGTGAACTACCACTAAAAACTTTCAGTTTTTTATTGTCTAATCCTATTCTACAATTTTGTCACCTATTTCAAACATACTTTTATACTTAATTTACTATATTATTTCTGATTTTTTCATTTAAATGTTTCGAAAATACTTTTGAAAAAAAATGTTTAAAATTTTAGACAAACGTTGAGATACTAAATCTTTTGAAATTCTAATAAGCGTTCATATTTAAGGATAGTCTGGAAAGAATAAATTTGATTTGAAAAATACATTTAAAAATAAATTTATCCGTTTCATATATGTTTAATATAAAAAAGCAATATTAAAGAATAAATTTGTGTTCTGTGAAAAATAGTTCATATATATAGAGTGGAAAAAATTTATAGGTTCAAGGTTAAAAGTGTCTATAAATATTTTTTAAAAAAATAGAAAATTACGAAATTAGGTTCCTATAGATATGTTGAAATGTTCATTGTTTATATTATATTTACATTAATGACATTGTCGTTTTATTTTTTTCGTGTTTCATGATTTTTTTATGATATATAATAGAATTATCGATTTATTCTTTATGTCGATGTTGAATCCATAAAAATGTGAAAATCTTGATAGAAATGTTGAGATATCAATAGAAATTTAATACCATGGATGAAATTCAATCTCAGACATTTTCAGTTTGAAAGAATGCTTATATTTATTCACAGATGACTAAATCTAATTACTTCAAATGTAAAAATCAAAATTACAACATCTAATTTGTCACAAGCCTTGTCAGAGGAAAAATTAACCCACTATACTGAGGTAATTTTTATATATATTAAAGGAAGAGACACACAATATTAACCAAATTTTCAAAATAAAAACTTTTTATAAGAGCTGCTTTTTAGTTTTCAAAAATTAGGTTTATTTTCTCTCAATTTTTTAAAATGATTCATATTTTTCTTAAATACATAAGTTGAATTCTTAACCAAAGTAAAAATAATTTTTTAAAAACTATTTTTTAGTTCTTAAAATTAAGTTTATTTTTTCTCAATTTCCTACGATGATTTGCATTTTTCTTAAAAACAAAAATTGAATTCTAAACTAAAATAAATAAATAAATAAAACAATATTTTTTTGTTCCGTTTAGTAAAACATTTTTTTTTTAAATTAAATCTATTTCTTCTCTATTTCTTGAAATGATTTGTATAAAGTAGGTAATAAAATAAAAAAATTTGGAGGTATAAATAGTGTTTATAGACTTAATTTTCAAAAACCAAAAGTCAAATGATTAATAAAGGATGTCTTAATTTTTAAAATATTTATAAAAGTTAAATAATAAATTAAGAAATTTAGTGGCAATAGTGCTTGTAAGTTTAATTTTTAAAATAGTTACAGGTTTAGAGATTTGGTTAGAGATTTTTTTCAATATACATAATTCATAATTGTAAGATTTTGGTCATCTGATTTAGTCCAGAAATAATATGATTTTGATTAATATATCAGTTTGGCCCTTTACTTTGTGTTTCATTTTAGTCTCTCTATTTTCGACTTTTATTTTTCTTGTTTTGATCAATTTAATAATTGTAGGGTGGAGATCTTATAAATCTATAATTTATCTAAGATTTATATTAAATATATAAGAACTAAATTTAGACGGATGAACTTCTTTTAAAAAAAAAAATAAAAAAATAGATATCTAAAAATTCATAGACTAAAATGGGAATGAAAGTATCTCAGCCTACAAGTTTTTTATACGGTAATGCTACCAAACTTCATCTAATTAATTTAAATATATTTTTAAAAAATTGCCCACGTGAGAAATAATAACAAAAATATAATAATAAACTTTAAAAAAAAAACACAATTCACTCGGGATTTAACAAAAAAAAAAAAAATTTAAAAAGTAAAATTCTCTCATAACTCCTAAATTAATTTGAACAAAAAATAAGCTTCGCACAAAATTAAGTGTGATTATTATACACGAGGCAAAAAACTTAAAAGATTATACAAATCAGAGAGAAGCGCATAATCCACCCGTAGGAAATGGTCTTCAAATGACATAGTCAAATAACGAAATTTTGGAGTATAGTTAATTAAATTATGTGCAACGAAGTTACATCTACGATTAGAAGGTTTTATTTTGATTCATTGATGTCGTTGTTGAGACACATAGGACGTGCACGTGCTTCCACCTGCGACACAAATTGGGGTTCAACAGTAGTAATATCATGAATACTTGGTCTCTTCCACTTATGTTTTGGGAAAGTTTGACGATGAAAGAACTTTTGGGCATGACTAGCTACTTGCTTGTGTGTCTTTGTAAGCACGACTTCATTTGCAATTTTTTTCCATGCACCCTTGTCAAAAAGCTGCATCCCCGCTAGAAATAACCTGCAATAATATATATGTACTAACATTTAGCCACTAGCTAATAACTTCATACAACCATTCAAATGCAAGAAAAATTGCGTATTATTTGTGTTCTTATATGTGTACCTGTGCTCCTCTATGCTCCAAGCTTTGGAGTTATTCTTTTTGTTCTTCAATGAGTTGTGCGACGCTGGAGGTAGTGGCGGTAGCGATGGCAATGACGATGACGCTTTTATTTTTGTGGAGCCGAAATTGATGACATCAGAAAGCAAACCAGTATATTCAATAGAATCAACGGATAAGCCATTGTTAGTAGTTGTTGAAATAGTGGGAGGAGAACAAATCTGTGTTGTTTCAGGATCATACGAATTGGAATCAAGATTATCCCAGTTTTTAAATGACATGGAATTCAAGTTTTCCGATGTTGTTTTAGTAGAGTTGAAATTGACGACATCGGAGAGCAAACCGGTATATCCAATGGGACTATTAGATAAGTCATTATTAGGAGTCGTTGGAAGAGGGGAAGGAAAACAAAATTGTATCCCTTCAGAATCAGGAAAAAGAAAAGGATCATACATGTTGTAGTTGTTATTGGGAGTGAATTGAGTGGAAAAGGGATAACAATCCTGTGTTGTTTCAAAATTAGAAAAAGAATTGTATTGGTTTCCTAATAATGAATTATGATTCACATCGTTATCTCTAATCACCATTGCCAAACCACTGTCTATATTCGCCGGTGACTGCTCCAACGCCACATTATTTGTTCGATCATCTGAAAAAAATGAAGAAATCAACTGTGGCGTCTCATGGTCTATACTCGACACCAATGTCGGTGCTGGATTTTGATCGGAATATACAGTCATCGGAGTCAGAGTTGGAATAACAGAAGAAGAAAGAATAGGAAAAGACAAGTTGCTCTTATTTTCTTCCATTATGAAAACACCTTTAGAGTGAGTTTGAGATCATTTTTCACTTAAGTGCTATATAAAACGAACGTACCCTTAACTTCCTTTTATATAAGGAATTACAAAACCTAATTTGTTGAAGGATTTGGAAATCCCAGGAAAAGTAGGAAGCTAGGAGTGAAACCTTGTGGCGGCAGATTTATAATAACGTTTCCTTTTCAATTTCCTAACAATATATATACTTTCAAATAGTTATTATTTAAAATTTAATATTATATTACAAAAGTATACTATTTTTATTTATGTGAAAAAATAAAAGGAAATACTTCTCACGAAATTAGACACTGAACTTTATTTTAATTTCAAAATACTGCAATTTACTTGTATTATAGAATAAATTAAATTATTGTTCTTTATCATTGAAGTTTAGATTAAAATTGTATTTTGTCTCGAGGTTTAAATTAATAACCGTTAGAAACAACCATTTTACCAAATTAATAACGATCAAGTTATTAAAAAAAAAAAAAAAAAAAGCCTTACACATCATCAAATTAAATTTCCAAGACTTTTCCCTCGCAAGGAAAATAATTCTCCAAGTATTTTGCTAATCATTTAAAATTGTGATTCTTGTTTTAAAAAAATGTATATGTATAAATTTCTCGGGCTAGAAAATTAAAAAAAAATTAAAACTAGGGAAAAAAAACATTTTTTTGTAGCTAATTTGTTTTTTCCTTTTAAAATTGATCCCTAAGTTTTAAAAAATAACGTTTTTACCTTGAATTTTGAGTTTTGTTTCAATTTAATCTATAGGCCTTCAAGTTTATTCTTTTAATCTCGATATTCATTAGTACTCACTATCAATCATTGGTGTAAATTTTTATTAATTAATTTAAATGAATTAAATCGATTATAATCAAATCAGGTTTTCACTCATTTTCAATCACTATTAAAATTGATAATTATTTTTTTTTAATATCATAAATATAACTATTATATTTACTAAAGTAATGTCATGCCCAATGCATAGTTTATTTTTTATTAAACAATATAAAAATTACATTATTACTAACAAAAATAATTCACATGCTATCATACAATATAACAATTATATTCTAGTATGATGCATGACCATGCTTAATTAATCATGCAGCCATATAATATAACAATTATATTAAATATGATGCATGAGACATGTTTATCCTAAGGTGAGATTTTAATTTGTATGACATACAATATGCAACATGTATTATTTAACCATACATCACATGCATAAATTAAATAAACAACAAAAATGAACTAAATTTTGGTATTCTAAAAATTAATTAAATCAATATAATCATATTATATTAATTTAATTAATTAAAATAACAAAAAAACATATAATTCAAAAATAGAAAAAAAAATGTTGCAAAAACTACCCAAAGACTCGATCCACGACATCCAACCGCCTGAAATACGTGCGTCTAGGGCTCAGAGCGCTGCGACGCTAATGGAGAGTGTCATGGCGCTTGGGTCGTAGCGTAACAACGCTATCCTACTCCCACTGTCGCGACGTTGGGCTTCAGTGTTGTAGCATAAAACCTAGCACCGCAACGCTCCCGCTTTACGTTATTGCACTGAATGCAGTTATGTACTTCGTTCTTTGTCCATTTTTACTTTGTTTTCCATCGATCTTCTCAACAACTCTTGCTCTTTGATTGGCACAGACTTATTAGGCTTGATAGCATAAAATAAAATGCCCAAAACAACTTGCACTGACAACTTTAATCAAAATTAAAGCAGTAAATCTAAGTGCCAAGACCTGGAATTATCCATTTTTGCAAAGCAACTTTCAAAATGCAGAACACCCACCTTTTCTATGATTTTCTTTTCAAGGTTGAAAATCTAATGCACAATATGGCTCTGATATCAATTGAATGAATGGAATTCTTTGTAGAAGTGCGTGAACGTCGTGTAATCGAAATTTAATTTGAAACACACTAAATGTAGAGAAATAAACATGTAGAAAAACAAAGGATGAACATGGTTACTAAACGCGCGTTCTATAGAGGAAGGAAAGAGGAAATTGCTTACCCTTGAAGAAATTCCCTCTTCTTCAATTCCTCTCCAAGAGTCATAAACAACACGAACTATTTTGCACGAACCCCATAAAAACAACCCAATGAATAGGAAACCACCATTTGGAGCCTCTACTTCTCAGGCAAAGAATATGATGTGTGGTCTCTTTTATGGTTTTTGGGAGAAGGGAGAGGCAAGAGGATTGAGAAAGAGTGAAAGTTCTTGGGAGAGAACTCTTCTTTCAATTTTCAAGTCATGATCACCACTTCTTTTGATTTTTAATTCAAACAATATACCAAAAAGGGAAGAGTTGGAAGTTATTGTAACTCCCATCAACATGATGAAAGTAACTCCCCCTGAAGTTAGGAGTTTTTTTATTAATATTATATTCTTAATATAATATTAAATAATACAATATTAATCATAATATATGGTTGATTAATTAAGCATTAATCAATGAACCATATATTGTGCACCTTAACCATATCAAAATGCAACTCTCCCTTATAACCTATAGTTTTAATATCAATCTTATTCATATTAATTTTTACCTATACTATTTATATGAATCTTATTCATATAAATAATATTTGAATCTTATTCAAATATATCTTTCTTACATTTTATATAGTTTTAATTATAAATCATATTTATAATCAACTATATACTATAATGTATCAACATACATTATACTTTATATTAATTACATTAATATAATTAATATCTTTAATTTCCTTGAACAATTTGAATAATTCAAATCATTCCAAAAACAATTATCCCTTAGTTTATCCTTAATGAGCTAGTAAAAGGACCTTATGGATCTACAGATTAGAAGCTCCAATGGTACGAGATTAATTAATTAAACTCTTTAATTAAATTAATCAACGTTCATTAACTACTGATCACCCCACTAAAAATCAGCAACTGCACTATTTATACTATAGATATATTTATGTGTCAATGAACATAACCAATTTGATCATTCACAAATTGCTCGTAACTACTACTGGGTCAAATTACCATTTTACCCTTGTAGTTACATCTAGCTCCTTAAATATCACTGATCCATATAATGAAAAATTAGTTATTGTTAGATTGTATGTCCTAAAACTCGCAGTTTGTAAATCTTTTAAACATATTCTCTTTACAATCAAAATTGTTATTGAACATGTAAATTGCACCTGTAATAGTCTAAATCCAATAAACTAATGAACCCATGACTATAGTATGAATACTTGAACTTTATGTAGAGATATAAAAGTGGATCAAGTTTGGTATATAGTCAAAACGATCAATAAGGATAAAGATAGGGTTGGGTACCTTATCCTGGAGACACTATGGATGTGGCCTACTTTATATATGATACAAGCGACGTGATCTCAAAGTCCTTCATGTAGAGACATGCGAGTGGGGGCATCCTATGTAAAAGATGTTTAGGATCAGACCACGAAATAGTCAATTTTCTTTATAACACCGTTTACTATTAAAACTAATTATTTCAAATTCTATGACTTAAGGTTACTCAATCTTAATCCTGAGTTAACTATTAACTTTTGTTTATTTGGGATTGTCCTTTAATCTGCATAGGTGAGAGTGACTCAATAGCACTAACTTGATAAGTGATAGTTCTAAAAAAAGAGCTATAATTCCTAGCTTAATTTAGGATTGTTAATAGATTTTACATGTTAATTATCCTATTTTATAGGTATCGAACAACCAAGAGGTAGATTGACCATTTGACGAGAAACAAGGTTAACTTGAAGTAAATAGGAGGTATTTGAGTATTCGAACTTCAAGGGAGAGGAAATGACCAAAATGCCCCTGATCAGAACGTTGCAACCCTCGCTCAATTCTCTATCGTAATGCTGTAAGGTAGTAGGATCATATACAGGGCAATGTCGCAACGTTACCCTTAGGTTGCAACGTTGTAAAGAATAACAGAACACCCACGCATCCGCACGCGCGCTCGTCGCAAGCAAGCATCACAACAGCGTTGCAATGCCATTCCAACGCTCAAGGGTTGGATCGAAAATAACGTTGTGACACTCTTCCTAGCGTTGCAACGCTATAATTATTTTATAAATATTTTCTTTCTGAATTAGGTAAAAGGGGATAAAAGAGTTAGGTCGTCCTAAAGAGTATATTGCTCAGTTTTGGCTATTCTGGGCCAAAACTCATTAGATTTCCTTTCATTTGAGTTGTATTTGTAAATCTCGGCATCGTGAGTCAGATTCGACGAACAAATGAAGGCCACGACGTTGGTTTTTGAGGTTTGTATGGATTTTCTTGAACTATTTGAGATATCTTATGGATTTTTTATTCGATGTTTTTGTTTCTTTATGATTTCCACTCTTTGATTCAATTTCTAGTACAAGTATATAAGATTGATGAACCGACGACTCGATTTCTTGTATGTTTATCTTTACTGTGTGTGTGTGTATTTTATGTCCGTAATTGCATTGAAAGCATGCTTAATTCAATAGCAATATGTTTTATTTGATTTATGACATGATGTCTAAGCTATCTAGGATCACCTAATTGGTAACAAAACCTAAAAATTGGAAATGCATTAGGATAAAATTGGTCATTATTGCTTAATGTCTTAGTCAATCCAAGAACATAATGTAATTAACCAAGTAAATTTTCTTTGCAACGAGCTTAGATAATTTAGGGATTAACAACATGTTGATTCTCATTAGGGAGTTTGTATGGGTTGTCCCTACATTTGATTGGGCTCAATAATTAGTCAATTTAAGCATGTTTTCATAATTAGTCGATTAGTTGATTCATAGAAAACCCTACGATCTCTAAACCGACAAAGGTATCTTGTGTTTGATCTTTCTCTTTCTCAATCTATCTTACTTTTCCACATTTTTATTTCTGCATTTAGTTTTTTTGTAGACCAAACAAACCTAAAACCCCGTTTTTACTGTTTTCCACAGTCAAATTTAGCTTAAGGGAGATTTAATTCTTGGCCTTTATATAGTACATGTTGGGGATGATGCCCTAAACTCTCGTTGGGTCTGTAGTTTGTAAACACTGTATTGAACAAACGTTTGTGATGTGATAATATATGATATTTTCTTCACTATTGTCTATGAAACATGTGATGTTTTAATTGCTTTACCATAAACCAATAAACTAAGATCTCTGATTGTCATTATAACTTAAGCATATATGTGGAGACATATAGGTGGATCATGTCTTAAGTGATAACCAAAACGGTCTGTAGTACATGGATAAAGGAGGGAAACCTTATTCTGGTGACACTATGGATGTGGCCTGCTTTGTGGAGAGTTACAAATGTTGTGACTTACTACAGATGGTCTGGATCCTTATCATTCATGTGGAGACATGCGAGCGAGGGTGTCCTATACAAAGGAGTTTGTATAAGACGGGACCACAGAGTGTTATAGTCTCGTTATATAACGTCATTCATGACAAAGACTTCACTTCACTAGGATGATCATATGTAGCATGATCTTAATCCTGAGTGAGTTAGGAACTTCTGCCTTTGAGGGTGGTCCTTCGATTTGCATGGGTGCGAGTGGTCAGATTGTCGACTCAAACCTACCACTTTGGGGATTCGTCTAATTTGGGAGTTGGGAACTCAGTTACACAAGATGGAATTCACCCCTTCCCCGAAGCAAGGGTAAGTAGATAGATTGCTCCCTTAAGGGCTGATTCTGAGGCTTGAACGATGTGGTGCCACACATCTTCTCATGGCTCGAGAGGTGTCCACTCATAGTAGGACTACGAGATATTATTCATTAGAGGGATCAATGGTATTTAAGGAGTTAGATGTAACTATAGGGGCAAAACGGTAAATTGGTCAAACTATACTTACAAGAATCTGTGAAGGGTTATCGTACTGTTGATTGGTTATATCCGATAGACACATAAATATATCTGTGGTGAGAAGAGTACAACTGTCGGTCTTTAGTGGAATGTCTGGCAGTTAACGGATGGTGGATCTCGTGACTAAAGAGTTTAGTCAGCTATTCACATACCGTTGGAGCTTCAAGCCACAGGTCCATAAGGTCCCCTTGGTAGCTCAATGAAATCAAGTTGATAATCAGTTTTTGGATCAGTTTGAAGTGTTCAAATTGATAAGAGGGAGTTTGATTATATATGATATGATTAAACTGGTCAATTATATATGATATAGTTGACATGACGTATGAGATACATTAATCGGAGGAAAATGGATATAAATATAATTTATATCAAGTAAAAGAGAAAATGACTATGGTTTAAATATTGCATGTGATGTGATATGAAAACTATAGGTTATAAATATAATATGATAAGTTAGTTATTATATTTATTTATAATTAAACAATTATGAGATAATTGTTGGTGGTTTTCTTCATAACTGTACGTGAAAGTGGGAGGTTGCATTCAGTTTTCATAACTGAAGGATAAAATGAAAATAGTTTTCATTTTGCTAAGGGATCAGATAATCGCTTCTTGGTTGTACAATGTCTATCGTTTAGCTAACGAGAGCCTACATGACACTCAAGCTTTTCTAAACGATCATGTACATGCACATCTACCTAAACGAACGTGTAGCTTTTACTAAACGATCGCGTGCGAGAGTGAGATTCACTATACGATCATCTAAACGATCAAATCTGTTTCCTAAACAATCATGCACCTTTTTCTAAATGATCAAGTACCAGTCTATACAATAGACTCAAAACCTCTCCCACTTGCTTGGTCGTTGTATACGATCGTGTTTTCCTCCTTCCCTCTACCAAATCCAACAAAGCTCATACCTCTTGGTTTCTCACTCCAAGAATACCAAGGTCACTGAGTGGTGGTGTCCAAGTTATTGCTTGTTCATGTAGAAAACCGTTTGTTTGCTGAGTGACAATGAGATTTGGTAGACGATTGGCTTGGTGTTCATAGCGAAAGTGAGAGGTGTTGTTCCAAGTGAGAGTGAGAGATAAAGATAAGAAAAGTTTTGCAAATGTGAGTCTCTTTGTCCTTTGTATTAATTTGTTCTTAGCATGCCGTAATTTATTCTGAAATGTATAATTACTGTGTATGTTTGTGAATGCTTGTTTTTCTGTCACAATGAATTTGGAACAATCTTGCTTCCGCTCATAGGTACTCTTTGATAAGAGTTCCTCTAGTTCAACCCCGTACTTGCTGCTTATGTTACTTATTAGTATAAGAAGTAGGTTTCGGTGATATAAAAATATTTTTTGTTTCGGTTTGGAGTCGAAACAATGACATCGATTTTCAAATCGCAAACAATAAATCTCCCATTTTAGGGGTAAGAGTGGGTAGGTAGCTGGGGACACAGTCCTGCAAGATGGTTTACTCCTACCTGGTTTTAGAGATAGTAGATAGGTTGTTCTCTTAAGTACTGACCCATAGTCCTGAACAAAGGGGCCCCCGCCTTCTCTATGACTAAGAATGACTTGATTTATTGGTAGAACCATAAACTAATGGATTAGTTGAGACATAACGAGCAAGATGCATTACAGGGGTAAAACGGTAATTTTGATCTGACTGTAAATACAAACAACATGTGAAGGATTGACTTACTGATTATGGTTAAATCAAGTGGATAGAAATATATCTACAGTGAGGAGAGTGCAATTACTGGGCTTTAGTAGAGTGACCCAGTAATTAACGAATATTGATTAATTCGGTTAAAGGAGTTTAGACAATTAATCTTATATCGTTGGAGCTCATGATCTGTAGGTTCATTAGGTTCCTCTACTAGCATGTAGATGAATCAAACATTAGAATTGTGTGTTAAGAGAATTTTGAAATGTTCAAATTTTGGATTAGGTTTTAGATTGTTATATTTGATATAATTAATGTTTAATTATCGAATTAAACAAAATTGGAGAGTTCAAATATTTAAATTTTATTTAAATGTTATAAATATGAATATAGATTCATATTTGGACTAGACATTTTATTAATTTAATACTGATATTAAACTAAATTAAATTATTTATTTATTTTAAAATTAATTTTATAAAATTTTGAATTTTTTGAAATTCAAAATTTACATCTAAAATTAATTAAGTTAAATTGATTTAATCTTTTAAAATTGATTTAATATTTAAAATAGATAAAATTAGAATTGGTAGTGGATTTTAAAATCCACTACCAATTCCTCCTAAACCATTTTCATAATGTTCTTTTAGGTATCATGTTGTGGTTAATTTAATTTGCATGGATAAAATCTATAAAAGATAGTTTTTAATTGGATTAAATTCNTTCATGCAAATTAAAAAAAAAAAAAAAAAAAAACTATGAAGAAAAAGTGTTTTCCTCTCTATTTCTCTCCAAACTCAAAATCTTCTCAAAATTTCCCTCAAGTTGGATTCCACCACCCAATTCTAAGGTCAAGAGCATAGTTGATAAACTCTTGTGGTAGTCTTAACGAGCTTAAGAGTAGATTTCATCAAAAGATTGGAGCAATCAAGGAATTCTTCAAAGGTTGTGCCCTAAATCCTAATTAGGTTTAATTTGATCTCGCATGCTTATTCCATAAAATTAGTGAAATTAGAGTGTTTTTTATCCAATTAGCTTCCGCTATCATGTTCTATCTCTTACCGTTATAGTCTAACTATAAGCTAGACCCCTCCCTGAACTATTGGCTTTTTTACTCTTAATTTCAAAATATCTAATTTTAATTAATTAATTAATTAATATTTTTATGATAACAAACTTGCTTTTATTTATTAACAATTTGAGTGTTTTGAAGTGTCCATTGCGTAGAGCTCGCAATAACAGTTCCAACGCAATTTGAATCACCTAAATCATACCTCAAAAGAAGAAGATATGACCGAAACAATCTTTTAAAAAAATCTCGAGCTGATGACGTGACATAATTTTTCTCATCAAAGTGGACCAATTGAAATATGTCTCTTGAAGCAATAGAGGAGTGACACATGATGAACTTTTGATTTTTAGATTGGTTTTAAAACGAAAATAAATTTGATATCATTTTATGCTTGAGTCTAACGGCTAGTTTTGGATACATGGTGAATTTTTGTTTATTTGTTGAATTTAAAAAAAATAGTAATTTAAAAATAAAAAGCATTTAATATTATTTTTTGTTTGTATTTACTGACTAATTTAATTTAAAGTCTCCACCATTGGTTTTTCTTTTCCAAGATCCAATGATCTAAATTAAATATGGTTTTCAACAAATTTTCCTCTATTTAAACTCATATTCTTCTCCAAATCACAACAACAATTTTTATTATTTTCAATCATCCATAACTCATTAAGCCACCATTGTTGTTCTCTCCAAGCTTCAATTTTCTTCTTTTCATCTTCTTCTCGAGAGATATATTTTATATTGTGAGGATTGATTGGTTGAGTGCTAAAATTTGTAAATCCACTATTATAGAGAGTTCATCAAGTGTGCTGTTTATTTTTCCAAACTATTGTAAAGGTTGCTCTTGATCCTGAAAAATGAGTCGTTATAACGGTTTGATCCTCAACCGTGGAAATGATCGAGTTTATTTTTGCACCCAGAAAAAGAACGTTGTACGATTCGACTCTTCTAAGTTGTGGAAAGAGTTAAGTTCATAGTGAAGTATAAAAGAGGAGCTTGAGAAGTGGACGTAGGCCGGTTGTATCAAACCACTATAAAATTTTCAGTGTTAATTTCTCTATTCCTCTCCTTAACTTTGCAATTAATTTGTTGTTATATTTTATTGCATGAAATTAATTACAATATTTGTTCCTTAAATTAATTGCTTAATGTTTATTAGGGTGGGTTGAATTGATCTTTACATATCTCATACCAATCTTATTAAAATCAAATTGGGTGCTTAAAAGTGTTATTTTTAATTATTGGTCTATTTCGGGTTCAAATTATCTGCATGAATTTATTGTTTAAATTATTTGTTAGCAAAAAGTTTGTTAATTTGTTTAATTGGGCCCACATTAGTAGAAAGTTTTAAATTAGTTTGATTAAGTCCTATTCACCCCTCAAGGTGCCATACCGATCCTACATGGCCAGTGAGAGGATGGAGAACCTCATTGTTCAAGACCCGGTATCAACTCTCAAAGGAGTAATTCATCTACTTTCACTTAAGACGGAATGAGCAAATTTCATCTTATATAGCTGTGTTCCCAGCCCCCACTTAGACAAACCCTCAAAATGGTAGGCTTATTGAGTCGGCGAAACTGACCACTCTCACCTATACAGATCGATTTTAGACTTCACAACTCACTCAGACTTAAGGTCAAAATTACTTGTGGTCATCCTAGTGAAATGTAAGTCTCTTCAAATAACGGTGTTATAAAGAGAGATTAGTCATTTTGTGGTTTGGTATTATAAAAACTCTTTGTATAGAATACCTCCATTCACATGTCTCCACGTGAATGATTAGGATCGTATCATTTTTAACACTTTACAACTATCGTAACAATTAAAAATGAGTTATATTTGTAGTGTTACTAGGATAAGGTATCTAACCTTATCCATATACTACGGACCGTCAAGGTTATTACTTAAACATGATCAACTTACATGTCAACTACATACATATTTAAGTTACATAAAATAATCTTGGATCTTAGTTTATTAGATGAAGTCAATGCAAACTATATGTCGAAATAAAATAACTCTTTACTTTATTGAATAAATAATTTGTGAACAAATAATTTATGAATTATGAAATCCACGAGATTTAAGGCATCTACCCCAACAATTACACTATACTTCAATAATATCCTTACGATTATCCATTAGTTTATAACTAACTTAATATAATTTAAACTTATATAACATATTTGTTTCTAATAGTTTGAATTTGTTTTTAAATTAAAATATAATTTTAATATGTTATTTTTTTCAAGAAAATAATATATATAATTTAAAATTTTTTAAAAAATAAATATTCATTTAAATTTAAAATTGATTATCTTTCTAAAAAAATAAAAACAATTACTATAGCTAAAAAAGTGATATTGGTTGCAAGGATTTATTTTAAATTATAAAATGTACATAAAGAAGAGTGGTATAGTGTGCATAAAACGGGAAAAAAAGAAGGATAAAAAAGTACAGAGGGATGCCCTCATCAAGTCATCATGGGAATCTAGGAAATAGAACATCCAAAATTCTCGAGATATCTTCTGTAAGGACATCTATAGATACTCAAAAATATTCAAATATCAGGGCATCTTACATCACTGTAAAACAAATGCAGTAATCATACTTCATGTGAATCTTAGACTCTCATGTAACAAACGACCTCTCTCTAACATTTGAAAATTATCAGGCATCATTGGATGCCCTTAGAGACATTTGGAGAGTTTTAGATTGCCATACTAAAACATGAGTTTTGTGTATTCTCAAATTGAGGACATCCTCTTTTTACTTTTTACTCTTTTTGTTTTTTATCATTCTTCTTTATATACATTTTATTAGTAAAATGAATATTGTCATTTATATATATCATATTTTTTTTGTGTGTGTGTGTTATATCGTAGTTTTATTCTTCTAGAATAAAATTCAAATTCAAATTAATATTTATTTTATAAAAAATAAATTAATATATATTATTCT
This sequence comes from Benincasa hispida, assembly GCF_009727055.1. Lineage (NCBI taxonomy): Eukaryota > Viridiplantae > Streptophyta > Magnoliopsida > Cucurbitales > Cucurbitaceae > Benincasa > Benincasa hispida. The sequence goes on from NC_052349.1 coordinate 66,706,726, forward strand.
ATTAAGAAAAATAACATATAAGAATGATATAAATTATATTAATTTATAAAAAGAAATTTAAATTAATAAAAAAAAAGTTATATATAAGTTCAAACTATATTAAATCCATATAAATTAATAAATGATGTAATTTTAAAACATTTCCAACTTCCAACTAGAAATCATACCAAACAAACACAATTATACAAATATTTTCAAACACTTGCAAAAATATTTTTACAAAGCAGTATCATTATTTAAAGATGTCAAACATAGTAATTTCAAATATATGTAATTTCAAACATCTAAAGATTTCGAAGTTTTCAAAAAAGTAACAATCCTTAAAATTATATTAATATATTTATGTTCGATAAAATTAATAGAGGTACACATAAGTTGTAGATTGACGGAGAACCCAGTTAAATAGTTGATTTATTTTTTATTTTTTTAAATAAAGTACAAAGTGTTGGGTGTTTTTTTTTTTAATTTAACCAAATGAAAATCATCGAGAATCTCTGGCCTTCGTTACTTTGTACTATACGCTATACTGTTCTATACGGCCTCGAAGTCTCGAACTAGGAACTACAGTGGGAAGTGGAAGCAGAATCCCACTCATGGAGCTGTTCAAGATCCCTAGTTACCCCTCACTCCCATTCTGACCTTTCATCCTTTCTCACTTTTCTGGTTCCGATTGCGTGTTTTGGGAGCAATAGCGATGGATTCCGACAACAGTCTCCCGCTGAGCGAGCGACCGGAGTGGTCGGACGTAACTCCGCTTCCGCAGGACGATGGTCCGAATCCGATTGTGGCGATCGCCTACAAAGAAGACTTTTCGGAGCTCATGAATTACTTCCGAGCTGTTTATCGATCAAACGAGCGTTCTCCTCGCGCTCTCCGCCTCACTGCCGAAGCCATTGCCATGAATCCTGGCAATTACACTGTAATTCCTTTCACTCTCTTTTTGTTTGTTTTCTATTTTTTTTTTTTACTTTTCGTATTTGATGGCTGTTTAGATTTATATTTTGACAAGGACTGGAGTTGATGAGTGACTGGTGATCGGCTTCGTTTGGGGCAATTTCTAAAATTGCAATTAGATTTGTTAGCCTAGGTAGAACCCCATGTTTGTGATGTTTCTTTGATTTGAACTAATCATGGCAATATTTACACGGAAAAGGGAATGTGTTTAATATTTATTTATTTTGATAAGAAATAATTTCATTGATTGAATGATATATTCAAGGATATACAAAAGGGTCCCCTTCAAAGGGAATGCAAAAAAAGTGCATAGTTATTCAATATTGATCATGTACACCGCAAAAAATGTGTGTTCTTCTCATGTTCTTAATCCTTGAAGCCTTGGTTGGAGTTTTTATATTTATTTTTTTTATTTTTTTACTTCTTTGCCTTCAGTGTCCAGAGAGAATTTCCTAGGAGAATCAAAGATTGTATATTTTGGGCTTTTATGTGTGGTTACTTGTTTATTCCAATGGATTTTGTACTATTGTTTGGCTAGTTTAGATTAAAAGGATATGCCAAACAATGATCTAGAAAGAAAGATTCAAACAGGCGAAGCATCCCAACTTTCTTGCCATTTCCCATAGCCATATGGTTTCCTTCAACTTCAAATAACTTCAACCCTGATGCCACTTCAAAAGTTTTAATTAGTTTTGTTTCTTGTTCTGAAAAAAGAGGGGACTCCTTGTCTTAAAGCTTTTTTGGCCACCCATTCTTTTTCTAGTCGTCTTGATCTTCCATTTAAGAGTATGAAAACATTGTCTTCCGCATATACACCCAATGATTCAATTAATGCATTGATTTTGAAACCCTTATCTCTCTAAATTTCCAATTGACTCTAACATGTGCTTTCTTTATATCTAGTTTAAAGATCTGGCTTTGCTTCCGCTCATGCGTACTCTTTGATTCTAGTCGTCTTGATTTTCCTTTTTCCGTGTATGGCATAAGAAATCTTCATGTATGCCTGAGTTTAGATGCCCATTTGAACGATATTCCTACAAAACATAAAGTCAATTCCTAAACTCTTAAATGAACTCATTTTTATACCCATCTACTGCCTATAATTTACCCTCAGATTTTTATGTTATGCAACAAATTCCTCCTGTTCCCCAAATTTTCTTTTTTAACGAAAGTCTGATCAACTATAGAGAGTGGTTTCCTATGAAATTCTCCTCTTGCCATTTTTGACATGACTGCTGTAGAAACTCCTTGTTTTGCAACTGCCCATTGTCATATGGAATGGAGGAAAAAAACAAGCGAGTCAGTGTTCATCCTTCTTCATGCCTTTAAAGTTTTGGATCCATAACATCATTTATTATTAGCAATAGAATTCCAATGGCAATGCAGATGGAACTTTTATTATTATTATTATTGTTGTTGAGGTTTTATTATTATTATTATTGTTGTTGTTGTTTTATAATTTTAATATGAAACTGATATTTAAATAAGGAGATAAAACATCCCAAAGCCGAAGGATGCTTACAGAAAATCTTCCAATTAGCCAAAAGACCATTTAAGCTAGAATTTGTTAAAGGAGAGAACAAACATTTGCACCAAGTTAAAGCTTGAACAAAAACCAACTCATAGATCCTCTCAAAAGAGGGGATTTGGAGAGGGATTTGTTGTTGGATATCTGCTTGTCCCCTTCCGTCCACAGGGAGTATAAAAGCTCTAACAAGCTGTAACTAGAGAAACTCCATCTCATCACGTTGAAATTGTAACGATCCGACTTTCTACCATGCTACCAGGATGCCACTACATGCATGCATAAGCTTGGCAATGTATATTTCAAAAAAGAAAATTTTAAATAAAGGAACGAGACTTTTATTTAAAATTTAATAATATCATTAAATTGTTCGAGGTACCCCTGATTTTGATATAGAACAAATTAAATAAATCAATAAATGAGGTAATGAATAAACAAAATACCAAAAGTTTTAAATGCCAGACACCTAACCATAATCATGCTAAAAATAAAATAAAATAAAATATAAGTGCGGAAGCATCGTCATGTTCCAATGATTGGGTCATAGATCCCTCTTGTCATTCATCGGTCTATCTTTACCTTTACTTGAAAAACATGAAGAGAAAAGAATGAGTATGCAAATATACCTAGTAAGTAACCCACTATAGGGTCCACTGAGTGAGCTATTAGCATTCCTATTGGGACAGTGCACGTTTCACATCGTAGGCATAGGCATAAGCATAAGCATAAGTGGCGAACCTAAAGGCACACTTTCATAAGTAGTGACCTTGGAAGGACACAATCATAGGCATAAGGCGTGAGCCCGAAGGCTAATCACATACGATGTGCATGACCCAATAGAAATACTAACCGTCACTATCAGTCCAGTATAGTCTTAAGCATACAATCATAGTCTTTAATCATGCCTGAAAGGGGTCAAACAATCTCAACATACGTCCATCATTCAGATACTACAACATTCACATACAACAAAATTTTCATTGCTGCATAAGCATAAGCCTTCGTAACCCCGTCCCCCTCCCCCAACCGTCAAACACAACTAGTCACATAGTGTAACTCATAAAAGTGCAAACCAACATACAAAATCATGCTTATAGTACAATCTCATACTTAACAACAACTTGGGTTTGATGGCGAACTGGTAGCGAAGCGCTTACCTCAGATTTAGGCCTAAGCAAAATAACAATCAAACAGAATCATGCTTACAGTACAATCTCATACTTAACAACAACTTGGGTTTGAGGGCGAACTGGTAGCGAAGCGCTTACCTCAGATTTAGGCCTAAGCAAAATAACAATCAATCAGCTGAACTTTCCTCTTAAATTAGCAAAGGCTTGAATCAAAGTCCCTAACACCAACCATAAATACACCGTTCAACTTGTGGGGCCAATTCCCAAAACCTACACAATTTAAACCAACAATCCCCACATAACTTACCTTAAAACTTGCCAAAATTAAACCAATGAAGAATCGGGCAGCCGCTAAAATGCCTTAGAATCTCAACTTCAACCTCCTAAATTCAAGATCGAACAAATCGTCGGACCAAAATCACACTAAATAGCCAAGATCTTTTAAGAAACCCAAGAAACTGACAAAAAACAACCAAATTCTTACCCAACAGTGTGCGAACAGAGGGCCACGCGAGAAGACCCGAAGCTGTTTGAATGAAATAAGGGACTTAGTTGATTGTTTATAGTCCCAGGAGTATTATAGTTATTTACTTTACCCTACTTTTCTTTCCTTGTTTGTATTTAGGCTTGTTGGAGTCTATAAATAAGAATCCTCTTGTATCTCTCACATTATGTAAAAATTAATAAAACGGAGACTCTCTATCGTGGTTTTTTCTCCATGTTCTAGGGTTTTTCACGTAAACCTCGTGTCTCATCTTTCTCACTTTTCTCTTTTAACAGTTACAAAAAAATATTTCTCCAGTTGGATATGAGAATATTAAGGCTATAGTTGCAAAAATGTGAAGAGATTTTACGCCAATAAAAATCCATAAAAATGGATATATCTAATAATTCCTCCAGGCTTCTTTCTTTGTCTTGGAAAATTCTTTGACGTGAAAGAATTATTACGTATTAGTAGTGCAGCACTTGTCAATTCAGCCTTACAAACTACATTAAACTCCAATTAATTTCATTGAAGGCTTGTAGATTTCTTAACTCAACCTAAATACAGATCATTCTAAAACCTACTCTTGTTGTAATGAGCATGTATATAAGGTTGGTTGTTTAATTTTACCTTTAGAAGTAGGTTAATGAAGTTTTTTCTTCTTTGTAGGTCTGGCATTTCAGGCGTTTGATTCTCGAGACTCTTAATGTTGATTTACATGATGAACTGAATTTCCTTGACGATATTGCTGAGTCTAACACCAAAAACTATCAGATATGGTCAGCCCAATGTTTGAATTAATGAGCTTGAAGTTTTTCTTTTCTTTTCAAAATTTTAATCTTTTGCTTGATATTAGAGCTGCGTTTAAGATAAAGACCATGCTACTTTTTTATTTATTCAAACTTAATTTATGAAAGCATTGTAGTCTTTTCTTTTTGTTATCAGTTTACCATCAAAATACATGTAATATTTCATCTTTCTTTCAAGAGCCGGAAGTGGCATTATCCTTCCTGGTAATTAGGCCGCCTCACAATCTGTGTTTTTGTTTTTCAGAGGTGGAGGTTATTGCAGTAAATAAAAATCTTTTTGTAGTTCAATTAGGTTGTTTTGAGAAATGGTTGTTTGTGGCAGACTGGGGGTTGTGCTATTATGTGGGGTTTGTGGGGGTGAGGTGAAAGAAAGAATAGAATCTTTAGGGGAGAGAGATTTCATCCCGTGAGGTTTGTTTCCTTATTAGATTCTTTATTTTCCTTTGGGCATCAGTGTTTAGACCTTTTTGTAGTTATACACTAGGTGTCAACGTCTTTTTATTTGACTGAAGCCCCAACTTATGGGCTTCTCATTTTTTGTATGGCTGTATTCTTTTTTTTTTTTTTTTTTTTTTTTTTTCTCATTGAAAATTCGGTTTTCTCATTTAAAAAAACACGTTTCTTCTTTTAAAAGAAAAACTGAGTGTCAGGAAAATTGGCAATGAACAGTAACGAGGGGGAGGGACTATTTAAAAAAACACGTTTCTTCTTTATGGAAAGCCAGAAGTTAAGTTAGACTGCTAAGAAAATGCTCAGAAAGGTTTTACCTTCATGTAGAGTGGTTGAGATTGTCGAATGCTGTCCAACAGTACATTTTTTACCTACTTGTTCTTTTCATCCTATCTTCCTCCAGAATAGGCCTGCATAAATCTAAGTGAAATATCTTTGCAGGCATCATAGGAGATGGGTCGCTCAGAAACTGGGAACTGATGCTTCAAGCAAAGAGCTTGAATTCACCAAAAAAATTCTCTCCCTTGATTCCAAAAATTATCATGCCTGGTCTCATAGACAGGTTTGATCCCAATCTACTACAGTGTACTATTTTATTTTAATCTATGCAATGCAATTTTGACATAGTTTATTTAATTTTAATGCAGTGGGTTCTTCAGGCACTGGGTGGATGGGAAGATGAACTTAACTATTGTCACGAGCTCCTAGAGGAAGATGTTTTTAATAATTCTGCATGGAATCAGGTTAGCAACATGCTTTATATCTGCTTCTTGATTCTTGAATTTAATCCAAATCACTGGAAAAGGAAGCATTTGTAGATGTAGAGGCATTCATTAGGAATATGTGTAGTGTTGGGTAGTTAAAAATATCGTGTTTTCGGCATAAGAAATTAAGCTTTCATTGGGCAAAATAAAAGAATATACGTGGACATAAAAAAAAAAAATAATAATAATAAAAAATAAAAAGCACAGCAAAAGGGAGACCCAAAACACATCCTACAAGAAGGGACTCTAGTCCAATAAAATCAAATCGAGATCGTAATTACAGAAAGGCCTAGTGAACGATGCTCACAAGGAGGCATTAAACCTCAGAACCTCCCAAACCTCCTTGTGACACGAACTCTCCATCCTTCTAAAGATTCTACTGTTTCTCTTTTGTCAAACACCTCACAAAATAGTGAAAAAATTAAGATGCCAAAAAGCTTCGTCTTTCTCCTGAAAAAACAAAGTCAGGAGCACCTCTTGAATCATAGCATATTGGTCCCGATTCCACACAAAACATAAATCAAACAAGTTTGCCACCGAGACCAGAGAGTTTGAACAAATTGGAAAGTGATGCAAATCCTTTGATTGGCGCCTACAAAGGATACACCATGGCAGGAGCAACACAAAGGAAGAATGCCTCTAAACTCAGTCCATGTGTTGACTCTCCCATGTAAAATCTGCCACACTAAGAATTTTACTTTCCTAGAGAATTTTGCCTTGGAGTGAGGAGAAAGCAAAGGTGGTCTGGGGCAAGGGACAGACAATAAAAGAAAGAAAGAACTGCAAGGGAAGCCCCAAGAAGAATCTGAGGTTTAAAACCTAATTTCCCTTCTTCCTTGCAACATGCACTACTGATCATGGAGGACCGCAGCTAATGTCTCTATCAGAAAAACGCATTTGAAACTCAAGGACAATGAAGAGGAGGAATCCGAGGATGATAAAATCTATGTATGCAAAAGGTCCTATCATGAGTAATTACAAAAATCTAGGCCAATGTTTAATGAGAATATATAAAAGGCATTTGCTTTCGCCAAGATGATGCCAAAATAGATTCAATAAAAAGATGTCAATTCATGCTTCACATTATTGAAGACTGAAGAGGCGACCGTTTTTTTCAATCCTCTTAAAAAAGCGACGAAAGCATCTTTCAAGAATTTTTCCGGAGCAACAGAGGAACCCTGGTGTTAATGGACTCACTGCCTTGTTTCTACTAGAATTTTTATATGAGCAAGACATTTCATGGAACTGTCGGGGATATAATTAAAAATTTGGGGCAATTACAACTTTAATAAAAAAATAAATTGAAAATTCGGTACGTGTTCCTAAGTTTTACTTTTTTGCAAACATGGAAAATGACTTCCCCGTGAAAATTTGATTACTATCTGATTTCTATGTGATTGTTATATGATTTCTATTTGATTTCTATGTGATTGTTATATGATTGTTATGTGATTGTCACACCTGCAATTACAAAAAAGTTGAAGTCACAACTTTGATTTCTTAAAATGTATTTGCCATACAATACAATTTCCTTGAAAATTTTGTTGAGCATGAAATTACTTTATTCTTTTCATCCTCTAGTTTTGGTAAGCATCTGGAATTTTTCCCATCACGAATGCCATCTATTTTAAGGTTTTCGTTATAGATTTCTGCTTTAGACGCATAATTTTCTTTCATAAGAAATATTAGATAACAATATACTTTAAGTTAATCATTCTCAGGGTATTAGTTTAATCCTTCTTGCACTTTTATGTTGTTTGTGGTAGAGATACTTTGTCATAACCAGATCTCCCTTACTGGGTGGCCTAAAAGCCATGAGAGAGTCTGAAGTGAGTTATACTGTCGACACCATTCTTGCTCATCCTGAAAATGAGAGTTCTTGGAGATATCTGCGCGGACTTCATGCGGGTGACACACAGTCATGGATTATTGCTCCTCAAGTTTCTTCTGTCTGCTTGAAAGTTCTGAGCAGTAAAAGTAACTTTGTATTTGCTTTGAGCACCCTGTTGGATCTTCTCTGCCATGGTTTCCAATCAAGCCAAGAGTTCAGAGATGCCGTTGATGCTTTGAGGATACCAGACGACAATCAAACAGATTCCAACCTAGCCAAAACTGTGTGCTTAATCTTGGAACGTGTTGATCCGATCAGAGTTAACTACTGGCTTTGGCAGAAGAGCAAGCTTCCTCAGTAACGAGGTCAATTCATTAGCTTCTTTCAGCCATCACTGAGGTTCATTTTAATGTCCACTGTTGAGAGTTGGATTGAATATCCACAGTTCTTGGTGACCAAATCTTGAGAATTATACTCTGCCACTGAAGATAACTCTCTAATTCAACGTGATTTCCGTAAGAAAAAAAAAGAAAAAGAAAAAGAAACTTTCTTTTTGCTGGTGGGCTACTTTCTGTTTTGCTTGTATCTGAAAATATGAAATATCAAACCAAGTTTTGTACATTCAATATCATTATAATTCTTTCGCAATTTATACTAATGTACATTATGCAGCAATATGATATTGTGAAATTTGAAAATTATCTACTTCCACTCTAAATTTCTTTCTTTATTATTTACTTTTTATCAATAATTTAAAAAATTAAATCAAATTTTGAAAACTAAAAAAATAGATTTTAAAAACTTATTTTTGTTTTTGAAATTTGGTTCTATTTAACCATTGTACTTAAAGAGAGTTACAAATCATGATAAGAAATTGGGAGGAATTAGGTTTAATTTTTAAAGTAAACAATAAGAAACGAAATGGTTATCAAATGATACTTTAACTACTTTAGAAGATTGCTGAGGTATATGTTGGGTGAAATTCATGTTAGTGCAAATACTTAATAAATGAAAGCTGTTTAGCTTAGATTTTTCATTATATCCATCTGCCCATCGACGTAGTTCATGGTCGAATTAATAACTTAAACGGTGGAGGATTAGACAAGTTTTATTTTTAGGATACCGAGACTATAGAACGTTGGATTTCTCTATTTTGAGTTATTGAAGACAAATACATCAAAAGTCTAATCCTTTTTCTTATTAGTTAGGATAAAGTATTGCAACTAAGCATAGTTTAAGCAGGAATCTGAGGCTGTATAAGCCTTGTAATCTTAGCCTGCATGAAACTTTGTTGGCAACCACTATGTTTGCATACACCAAAGAGTCTTTTGAAGAAAGTTTAGTTCTTACCCTCCCTTAACCTTCATGTACCTTGACACAAACCAGACTACCAGCGCATCTAATCAACAAAATGACCTGCCACTGACCCGTGGCCATAGAAGACCAGGGATGAGCATCGATCGGTCAGAGTCGATTTTTCGATCAAACTACCACCAAACTGACTAATCGGTTTTATAAATATTCAAACCGATCTCGACTGTTGAGGAGTAAAAGTTGGTTGGTCGGTTTTATTCTTTAAAATTTTTTTCCGAAAATTTCCAGTTTGACACTTTCCCAAAACGACACCAACCGAGTCCTCTCCTTCTCTAATTGACCAATTTCAGTTCGATCGGTCGATTCGATTTTTCAGTCTATCATGCTCATCTTTAATAGAGGTTCAAAGTTATAAACTCAAAGATGTTGCAAGTGCTGTAGTAGCAATCCCAACCGTAGTTCCAACTCTTCCATTACTATTATTGTTGAGGAAGGCTGCCCACGTGGACAGCCTGCCATGTAGACTCTCCTGGAGCCATGCAAGCACCACGTGGCCAAACATTCGAGAAGCTGACTTGTTGGGCTGACATCCTGAGGATCGAAAGCCAAGGAGCAGCTTCAGCCTACTGAACTCGGTCCTAACTGAACATGTATGTTTTGCCTCCATCAAAGGAAATTTTTCTACAATTTTATATTAGGTACAGATATGCCAATAGACAATGGGTTTCTAAACTCATTTTATTAACAAGGTACAAAATATTACCCTAAGTCAGCTCGAAGACACCACTTTGGTCTAAGACACTGACTTGGGCACATCATATTAATGTGAGTATTTCTTTCATAAGTTAACCAACGTTTAGTTTTGACATTTCAAATCGCTTTGAAAATCTACAAAAGCATATTTGAAATTACTAATAAGATATGATTGTAACATATTATGCTATAGCAATTCTAACAATCTATTTAAATATGTATTAGTGAATTAAACCAAAGATCAAGAATGAATTTTGAGCAGAAAAACATATGTCAATAACAAGTAACCTATGTGAGCTGTGCTAGCAAATAAGCTTTTTCCTTTTTATTTTTTTTAGTGTTCAAACCAACTTGCAAGCATCTTAACTTATCTTGCAAGATAACTTGCCTAATCATTCAGATTCTACCCTTCTCTCACAAAACAACCTGCCTAATCACTCACATCCTACCCTTCTTTATCGAAGTCTTCCATGAACAATAGTTTCTCCAAAGGAACCTCATATCAATACCAAATTCAAATATTCATTCTAATCCAAATTTGCTAACAAATTTTTTTTTTTTTCTTTCTTTAAACAAATTTAAAATTTAGGAGTAGCAGTACATCATCTAATAGTGTAGTGAAAGATTTGACAAAAAATATTAATAATGATGATGAAATTATAGATGTAAAACATGTACTAGGACATTGATATACATCAATAACAAGGTTCGTTCTGCACAACAATGGCCGATTGAGATCTTTCAATATCCACCTATCTATCCATTAACACTTTGTGCTAGAAACCATAATGGAAGCTCTAAAATCTGTAAACCATTATGGAGCCCAAAAAAAGATACAAAAGCAAGACTTTGGGGGGAAATGTTTGACTGGCACATATATTAATTCATTCAAGAAGATGATCATAGCTTTTTGGTAGAACTTGAACCCTTTAATTTGGGAGATGGGCTTGAAGACTCCTTGAATGCAGATGGACACAGGTCACTAACACTGCAATTTCCACATTTAGGTCTAAGAGGAGTGCAAATAGTCTGTCCAAATCCAACCTGTTTCACATGCCAACAATGATTATAAAGAAATAAAAAAATAAAGAAATCAATAAATGGAGATCTAATAAAAAATTACAGGGGAGGATGTTTCTTAACCTAGATTCCAGACAACCCAACAAAGTTCAGATCATAGGAAGCAAAAAAGCACAAGTCACCAACACACTAATTGCTTGAAAAAAAGTAGAGGTGAAAGTCAAAAATGAAAATCACTAACAAAAACCAATTGAACTGAGTCAATTTGAAGTATACTTGTCAGTCATTTCAGTGTTTTATAGTATAAAACTGAGAATATTTCTGTGTGCCTACTACATTCCTAGTGCTATAATCGAGAAGTTCCTCTTCAATCCACATCGTGGGGAGAAAGGTCGCTTTTAATTTTTTTGTTGGGAGTGTGTGCGATCTTGTGGACTTTTTGGGGTAAGCGGAATAGTAGGTTTTCGAGATGGGTGGTTAAGACTTCAAGTGAGGTTTGGTCCCTTGTTCGCTTTCATGTTTCTTTGTGGGTTTTGTTTCAAAAACCTTTTGTAACTATTCTATAGGCTTTATTTTGTATAGTTGGAGTCCCTTCCTGTAGAGGGAGGTGCCTTTTTCCGTGAGTTTGGTTTTTTGTATACATGTGTATTCTTTCATTTTTCTCAATCAAAATCATTTCTATATATAAAAAAAAAAGCATGGGGAAGAGAATATTTCTCCCAGGCCACTAGTTTATATGCCGGATGATCAGAGCAAGTACAAACCCTTACTTTACCAACGTTAGTATACCTCATAAAATTAATAATATATCTGCAATTTTCACTTGGAAACCATTTTCTTAAGGGTATTTGGACTAAAGGCAGCATAAATTATTGCAAATAGCAATAAGAAGTTACCTAGATACTCAATTTGTAGATGCAGTAGAGTGTTTTCCCAAGGGGTAAAGAACACCGTGTGTGAATATACGAATATGCAAATGCTTAATTATGAGCCTAAGAATATTGCCGTTTATGGGTAAAATATATGGTACCGTGCTTTACCAAGTACATTTGCAAGGAAACAATGCTATCAAATTCATCATATCATGGTACACAGGGCAGCAACTATTTGTAAAAGAACATTACATACCAGAAGAGGATTAATTGGAACCCATTCTTCTTTTGGCAGCCACAGTTCTAATGCCACTCGAGTTTCTTCAGGAGTGGATGTTTTCTAGGAAAGGAAAAAAGCAAGCAAATTATAGCAATGACATGTCTTCGAAACAATCTACAAAAGAAAGAACGTAGTGCAGGTAAGGATCAAGATATTCATGTCGATGTAGTTTTCTGATATTGCTTTTATTCATCCTTTCTATAAATAAGGATTGAAAGGAGCCATAGGTCCTTCGGTACAAAGGAAAAGGACTATACGGTTTCTTTAATAGCATTGTCTTCCTTACTCTTGGTGTAAATTGAATTCTCTAAATTTTAGTTTGTTGTTCCTTTTGTCTAATTGGAATAGTCTATTGTAATTCATTTAGATTGAGGATTTCCCTTCCCCTTTTTTCGTAATTTTTTTGAAGAAACAAAATTTTTAGAGCATTTCTCAAAGGATACAAAACTCCATGAGGAAGTGATAGTTACATAGGAAATAAAAAAGAATCTGATAATATGTATTCGGAAGATGAAAAATCAACAAAAGATTTAAGAAAAGAGCACCAAAATGAAGCAAGAAAGTGTAAGGAATCGAACTGAACACTCCAATGAAAATACTTCTCTAATTCTTCAGATCCTTTCCAACCACAAATCTTATAAGAAAAGCGACACATGAATCCATAGTAAATGAGGATTTGTTCATACACAAACCGACAAAGTAAATAAAGATTTGGACCATTTGGTAATTTAGTTGTTTCTTATCCAAAAATAATAAATAAGGACTTAAGTGCAAAATAAGTTTAAACAAAGTAAACTGATCTCATCAACCCTTAAACTTTAGAAATAAAGATAGGTATGTTATTTTTAGTAAGAAACCGAGCTTACATTGAGCAAAATGAAAGAAACAAAAAAGGAGATTAAAAAAAATTAGCCCAAAAAAGGGGAGACCCAAAACACAAAGATATGTAATAATAATAAAAGAATATAAAAAATCTAACTTTCCTTTGACAGTCATCCTCAACACTCCCACACTCAAGGTGGGTTGTACATACCCAAATCGTTATTTAAATCAAGTTCGGTTTTGGTAATGACTTGGTGAGAATATTTACTATATGTTGCTTAGTAGGGACATAGTGGTGCTAAATCACTTCATAATTGATCCTTTCTATGATGACTTGTCAATAAGCAATAGTCACTTAAGTGTGGTATCCTTTTCCAAAAGAAAGAAGTTGACGTGTCAATAGATTCCAACATATTTCGTCCAATTAGTATTATTGGAATCAAAGTTGATATTCATGCATGACATTTCAAACCATGTCATAAATTTTTAAGATTGAATGAGTTGGGAGCAATACTATCATTATCAAATCTATAATTAATGTTGGTTTAATACTTGCACACATGATATTCCAACCAGTTCATTACCTACACTTTGTCAAAAACTTCCACAGCACTGCTAAAGGAAAATTTTATTTTATGATACTATTGTCTTCACTAAAAGGACGTCAAAACACGATTCAGAAAATTCGAGGACAACCATATGATGAGGACAACTACCACAAAGCATTGAATCTATTGAAAGGAAAAAGTTAATAGAATAATTTTGATTCACTTGAGGGGGGCAAGTCCGTTCGACTTGGCAAGAGAAGCATTAAAAATATCTAGTTTACATGTAACACTGCCTCAAAGGTGTTTTATGCATACTCTATACCAGTAACAGTTTTAGCAACATGAGCAAAATTTTAAAGTTTGGAAAAGGACGAAATTCAAATCTGAAGTCAGAATCCACTCATGTCAGTGAACAAGTGGAGTCAAGTAAACTTTCCACAGTTACCTGTTTTGAGCCTTTCCCAGACACCCATCCAAGCCGATTGCAAATGCGATGCACATGAGTATCCACACATATCCCCTGAACATCGTTCCAAGCCATAATCATGATCTAAATGCCACATATGAAATATGATGAGTCATGGAAGCATACCCATTACCCGAAAAATTTCTTCTTTTCTTATAAAACACTATCTTTCATACCAAATGTGCAATCTTAGGGCCTATCCCAGGTAGTATTAGTAGCTCCTCCAATGATCTAGGTATGTCCCCACCATACTTCATAAGACATATTTTTGCAATCTTCTTCAAATTCTTAGCCTTTGTAGAATAAAATCCAACCTGCAAGATGGATACCAAAAAAAACACTAAATTATTGCAGAAATGGGACTTTCTTTGAAAAAAAGAAGTGAAAGGAGTGCCCCAACATGAACAGAACAGCCATACGAATATAAATGCTTTTCAGATATTTCTGTTCACGTGATTCAAATGCAATGGGAAAATTTATGTGCCATGGCTCAATAATTTCCAAGAAAATATACCGGGTAAATCAAGCTTTTAATGGTTGCTTCATCAGCTTTGTCCATCGCATCAGCAGTAAGAAGACCACTTTCTTGGAGACGCAATGCTGCTCCTGCACTCCTGAAAGTTCTTTTGTCAATTAAAGAAAATATTAGAAGAGAAAAGAGAGAGCTTAATATATTTGGGAAATAACAAATAATGTACTGCCCTGAGAACTAAAAGTTTACCATCAAAATATAAAATTTTGACATTTTTATTTTATTATCACATTCATGAAGGTAAAACTTATATATCTGAGCCTGTTGTTTCTCCTTGATAGACTTTCCTGCACCCAAACAGACTTACACATGCCAGGAGTAGACAGCTTTAGGGTTCGATTTGTACTGTCAGTGATGGTGGTGCAAGGTAGTTTGTCAATTACCGGGCTGTAACAACTGGCTGTTGATTGCTGGTAGTTAGTTGGGAAATCAGTTATAGGAGAGGGTAGGAATTAGAGACAGGCGAAGTAGTCTGAATTGTGCAGAAGAAGATCCCAGACCTCTTGAAGGCAGCAGTCTCACGAGATACTAGTTGTTTCAGCTCCCATCACTTATCAAAAGGCATTTATCTTACATTGGGGTGGCATAACAGTTTGAAGCCAGAACTCTAATGTTATCCCACCCCAATATATTATAAGTACGCCAAGAAAACTGGAATTCAAAATTGTAGTTCTGGAATAAAAGCTAAGACAAGAATTTGTTCAACTCATGTTTGTAGCAGACTTTCTTTTTTGTCTGCCATCTCATGATACATGATTTGATGTTAGGGTGGCATTTTTAGGCACTGAGAAAGCACCATTATACGGCAAAAAACATCTAATCCCTAACAGAAGATTGAAGTGGCAAACAGGTTTCTGAGTAAAACATCCAACTTTCTTACAAGCTGTCAAGGATAGTAACAGCTACTGTGAAAACAGGAAAGACAGTCTTTGTCTTTGATTCTTTGGTATTTGTGGAAGGGCAAATTACAAATTGGTAGGTTTACAGCCAATGAGCTATGATCTCATGAACAACACCCAAAGAAAGGTTGATTGCTGGACGAACAATTGAGAAGGAAGCATAAAAACAGTGGGGCACAATGGAAGAAAGTTCCAGCAAGAATCATGAAAGCAAACGCAGAAAGTAGAAAAAGATAAGAGCGTTTAATAACTGACACAAGGGGAAATCTACAGAAATGGAGGATAAGCTCATGTTGAAGTTATAGGAGTGACGTTGGTGTTGGCCAAGGAGTGAACCTCTCGAAATGGTGAAATGGTCAAAAACCATCAGATATTCAGCAAAGGAAGGAGAATTCCTCCCCTTTAAATTTTGTTTACTCATTGCTTGAAAGACCAAGTAATCAATAATCATATGAATTTTCAGAAAAACTACAGGAAAATATGTTAAATTAAAGTTCTCTATCAAGTTCAACCAATAATTTCAGAGTACAAGAACTTGCCATGAGTCACGTGGTCTTTGGTTTGGCTTGAGAGAAGAGAAGATGCCAAAACAGCAAATCTTCTTTCCTAATAAAAATAAAGTAAATGAGTAGTTATTGGTTTATATAATGCTGCAGATATCAAATATAATTATATAAAGAACAATAGGTCTTTTGTTATCAGTATATAGTGCCTGCAAGGCCATAGAGGAAAAGAAAATAGAACGTGCAGTGTGTTACTAAAGCACCTAGCTGGCTCCTTGGTGACCCTGTTAAATCTGGGATGATTTTTTTTTTTTTTTTGTCACCAGATCCACTATCATCTCTATCATTCATAAGGTGTTACTTCTAAA
Organism: Benincasa hispida; assembly: GCF_009727055.1. Taxonomy (NCBI): domain Eukaryota; kingdom Viridiplantae; phylum Streptophyta; class Magnoliopsida; order Cucurbitales; family Cucurbitaceae; genus Benincasa; species Benincasa hispida. The sequence goes on from NC_052349.1 coordinate 66,723,050, forward strand.
GACCAACAGGCAACTGATTGGTAATAAGAACGTTATCATGTCATCTTCACATCTGATTATTGATTATTTATAGATTTCATGGTGCATCAACGAAATGAATGTTCATGCCAGAGATAGCATTTAGGATAACCTGAAAGATTTAATTTGGCACCATGGGAAGAAAGATAGAAGACAAAAGGTTAAAAACTAACCATCCATCATGCCTCTAAAAATTTCAGTTCAAACTTGAGATGACAATAGATCTTGAAAAGAATTATACAACTATGCTAACTAAAACTGAGGGAATTTACCTTGGGAGGAAGAGTACTACCAGCTTGCCCACATCCCATGGTATCTACTGGAGCTTCTTCAGAGGATCTCATTTTCCGAATTCCTTCAAGGACTTTTTCCCAATTAACAGGTGGTTTACCTATACCGTAATTCCGATTTTTTTAGGAAACAAAAATATCTAATAATTATTTAAATACTTATCTACTGTTACCTAATAAAAATTATGGGGGGAATGTACTCTCTTAATCAGAGTGATTTGCCACATCGAATCTCTACTAAATACATACACCCCATAAATTTCCCCGGAGAAAAAAATAAAAAATAAAAAATAATCACTCACCTCCTTCTGCAATGCCTTTCTGTCTAGTTGGATTAGAAACTTCAATTCCGTTGAGAAGGGGATCTAGAGGAAGCTTTGACTTCCCTGCAGTGCCAATGCATAAGAAACGATGACAGATGGGAGGGCAGGGAGTCAGGGAGACAACAGTTTCATATTATATGTGTAAAAGCATATCTCCACAGTTCTTATCTTTTCATGTTTGAGTGTATGTATAGGAGGCATGAAGACATTATTGCACGAGTGAGAACAAGTTGAAAAGTGCGAAATTCAATTAACATCTCCAAACACGCTAAAAAACATGTAGTAAAACTATTGTTAGTTCTGTGAGCAAGCCTACAGGAAACATAGACATTTCACCAATATGAAACTGCTTTTATAGTCACTCAACTGTGATATTTACTAATTGAACTTTAAAACCTCTCTTATTTGAAGATTGGTTTGACACATTTGTTCTCCTTCTCCACTGTACATCTGCTGGTTCAATACTCTCACTTGTTACTATTATATACACGAAACCTGGGGAAACTTCCGCAGAAGCAAGATCAGTTTTATATTCATATCTGAAAGTGCATGAAACCAAACTTCAATCGTCACATACTTCCATGCATGAATATAAAATTGCTTCCACAGGCAGTCGGCAGTCCAAAATGACCTGCTAACTTCTCCACCTGTTGGCTGCCAATCTATGCCCAGCCAGCAGTAGAACACCTTCGAGGTTGGCTTCATCCAGGTCTTTTCTTTACAGGTCAGGCAAGCATTGGCAAGTGGGCCTAAGCCATTTTGGCGAATAAAAAATTATCCAAATTCAACATGGATAAGTGTTTTTGAGGTGACACCTCGAGTCTGCCAATGGCAATAGGCGATGAGAGTTGAGCACCCACACCTGCCAAGCAGATGCAGGCTCATAGCACGCCTTAAAACATGCATTAGCCTTGGTTACCTATTGACTACTTTTTTGCCACTTTCTGGTCTTGCTGAAGCGAAGCAATCTTATGGTTTAATTTTTGAACATTTGACTAGATGTACGTCTTTTCAGTTTTATCATGTATGATTTCTTGAAAATGAAAAAGAAGTGCATGAAAATTTAATTTCTAAACTAAAATTTCATTTATGCCCATTGTATATTTTGTTAGAAAACATTAAAATGTGTCCTTCTCTACTGCTATGTTAGCACAAAAAGAAAGATATAACTATATTCAATCACGTTTCCTTGTTACCTTGTTATTTAATGATACATTTAATCTTGTATTTGTGATGTCTAATTACAGTTCCCTACTTTTTTGAAAATGCACATTCAGGCAAGAGGCAACATCTTTCATGTGCTTCTCACATCAACCGAACCAAAAGTTAATCACCACGGATTGCACTTGAGAAACTAAAATGAAAATCAAGGGGAAATCTGTGCAATATCTCCAATATCCACATTACATAGACCATCAAAACAAATTCTATGAAACAATTATTTTCTGGAATTTTTTTCTCATTTTATTTTAGAAGATTAACAATTTACATAGGAATGTTCTCATAATTTTGATGTATTGCTCATCCAGTAGAAAAGCTAAATTCATACAAGCAGAAGTGCTACTAAGGTAAGAAATTACTTGATCCAGGGGAATCCTTTGTTCTTTTGAATGCAAAATCTTCAATATTAGGAGGGCAGCAGCGCTGTACGGGGAAAAGATTAGAAGTTTAACTTATTAACTTTCACCATGTAAGACCTTTATCTATAAAGGATTTATAATCTAATCAAATACCAAGTTTCTAGAATACCATGCTAACGAAGCTATGAATGTTTATGAGCTTATATAGCATTAACTGAATATCAATTAAACTATGAGTGAAACAGAGAGTCACATACATAGAGAGTAAAAAACCCAAAACCCAAAACCCAAAACCCAACATCAGATGTATGGACAGAAAAAGAAAAGCAATATGCCTGTATAGTCTTATCAAAGGTAATCACCAGAAAACGACCATCTAAAGCTAAAATGACACATTTTCCAGGATGAAAGATATGTTTGGAAGATGAAAAGGAAAATGATGAAGCTCTAACTTTAGCGTCGACTTTAGGTTCGACTTCAAGCCCGCTAACTTGACCTTCAGCATTCTTTTTCACTCTTCTCCTCACAAATACACGAGTTTCAGACTCAGAAACGCCATTGGAGGACTTAACACCTGAAATTCCTAAAATCAGTGAAAACCCAGTTAAGGAATATCCTAATATTAACGTTGAAGGAAGCATTAAACGGAAAACAAAACATGATTGAGTAGAAGATTTTAGAGACCTGGGTTTGGAGGGACTTCGTTTGAGCTTGTTGGCAAGGAAGATAAACTTCCTTTCGACATGCCGCTGCATGTAATTCTTCGCGCAAATGTAATGGAAAACGCCGGAGTTCGAATAGGACAAGCAAAAATCATGGTAATGGGTAGAAGTAGAACAATCCAATCTAATAAGGGTCCATCCTTCCACGCTCAAGTTCCAAAATTTTGCTTTTTGGAAGCCGCAAATTGGCTGATCAAGATGGTTAATTGGGCTCTCCTATGCCTTCTTTGATATCATCTCTCTCATAGATTGGCATAATGAGTTTTCTCCAACCAAGTATCCAATCACACGTGGATAATTTTTTTAAAAATACATGATTAGCTTTAAATAAAAAACGAGTCAATTTATTTATAAATATAACAACATTTCACTATTTATCAGATCATGATAGACATCTATTGATGTCAGTGATAGAAATCTATTGTGATCTATCACTAATACATTATAATTAATCTTTTGTTATACTTGAAAACATGTTAAGCAAACTTATCATTTAAAATATTTTCAGTAGTTTTTGTAAATTTTTTCATTTTTTTCATTTTATATTTTTTTCTTTTGTGATTGAAAAAAAAATAGAGAGACAAGTACAACTTACAATGCACCTACATATCTTATCTACTATAAAGTAAGCTAGAATGGGTTAGAAATTATTAATGTGCAATTAATAATGTAGGTTTGTAGTTCGCCTCATTGTATTGACCAAAATACTTTTTATTTTTTTTTCTTTCTTTTTTCTATATCTGTGAGTGTTCGAGCCAGCTTATGCGCACGTCGACTAATCTTACAAAGTAATCTTACAGGATAACCTATTGACCCTACCATATTTAGATGTCAAGGAAACTCGTAAGAAATTAATACCTAAGTAGGTAGCCACCATAGATTGAATCCTACAATATTTGTTTTTCCTTTTTGGTTTTTTTTTAAACTATGACGTTATAATTTTTACAATTTTATTCTCCAGAAAAGATTGGTGGATATGGTATTTTCTAACATTTAACATTAAAAAATGTAATTGTATAGAGATTATATTAGTTAAATATGTAATTCTAATGAAATTTTATTAATTTAATAAGAGGTGGGAAGATTGGACTAAGAGTTATAAATAACCCCATAACTAATTGAGTTCTTGTGCGATATTTTGTTATTTAACTTGCCTTTTTTCTGCTCTAAACTGTCTTTTTTTTTTTAAAGAAAAAAATTGTTCAATCCTGTTTTTAATTATGATTGTTTTTATTAAATTTAGATTAACAACTGTTCATCGTTATTTTCTATGCGAATTCCTTTGAATTTCTTTATACAAATTCTAGTAGAAAAAGATATTATTTTGAAAATAGTTTCCAAGTAACACCAAAACAATGTTTTGACTTTCAAGTATTGAAACGATAATAAATAAATATTTATTTATTTATTTTAAAACGAGAAGACGAGATCCCAAAAAAATATAGATGATTTACATGCTTTTTCCAAACAAAAAAAAGTGACAAAAATGGGGCTATAATTCTAACAAAATCAAAGCTAAATCATGCCCATTAACATAATAATAATAATAATAATAATAATAATAATAATAATAATGACATTGAACTTTTGATTTACTGAAGGTTTAATTTACAGCAACAGCAAGGAGAATCCTCACAAAATTGACAAGAAACTAAAGAAAAAAAAAATACAGATTATACAATCAAAGTATAATAAATGCTTCACTGACTAAACAATTCCCCTTCTAATTTAGGCAACTCCATTAATTGCATATGCTTTGTGATAAATATTATTACATAAAACTTGATTGCTGTGACAAAAGGCACCTGCACATGGACTTCACTGCATCATTTCTTCAAGAGTTTGTCCTGTTTTTTCCATTCTTTCACTTGAGAAAGAACTTCCAAACGTCTCGGTCGGTCATCTCCTTCACCAAGTGAGCTCCAAAAACGCCTTCCTCATCGACTAAACTCCTCAAATGCCTCGCTCCGCTATTGAAACCGACGTAATTCTTCTTTGTGGCCAAGTATAACACTCCATAGGGAGGTCTCACACACTAATTTTCAACAAAAGAGACCATTTTTTCAAAGGTTTTAGATGTTTGTATTCCATAAAGCACTGAAGTTAGTTATTAAAGACTTTACCTTTTTTATCAGTGCATATAGCTTCTTCAAAGAGTTGAGTGAATATGGGATTTCCGCCATTAAAATGACATCGTATCCACCTTCTCCCTGATCGATCTCACTAGCCCTTTCCCATGCTCGACTTCCTGACAGTTTCCTTGATCTCCTTGAGGAAGACTCATGGCCGATGATGCTACCATCTTGACTGCTGCAACCATCCATAAAATCTTCTTCAGAGAAGCTTAAGCTCATTCCGGTGGGTGCTTCGAATCCATCACCCCTAACAACAGATAAGACTGTTGGGAGCTCATCCCAGTCACCAGCATAAAAATGTACCGATGGGGCCAAAGTATGTCTAGACGGAGTTAAGGGACTCTCTGGCTGTCTGCTCTGCCTGTCCCGAGCTTGTTCGAGATTGGCAAGGACGTTCGGTATGGTTGTGCATCTAACAGTTTCTGCACTCAGGTCTTGAAAGTGCACTATGCTTGCTCCCTGTAACAAGAATGAAAACTGAGGTATAAGCACAGTTGCTTGAAGAAAGAAATGTCATGACACATCTTCTATATAATCTCAAAACAAACAGGCTTCAACTTTTACTTCCTTCTAAACCAACAAAACTCCATTCCTTATTTCAACATTTTTCAGTTGATGTATTTTATGGCTTCAGCAATCAACGCCTAAAAGCCACTAGCTAAGCTCCCCTATGGACAAACCCCAATACTACAATGTTACAACCTCCAGATTATTAAGCCTTCACAAATGACATTACTTGAACAGGTTTTATTGTATAGGTTATACAACTGAGTTCTTGAGTTCTAAAGTAAACCTCCACGAGTTATGTATTTCAAGAAGATCATGTAAACAGATGCATGCTTCAGATGAGTTTTTAAGGTTGGGTTAGATTTTAGGGTGGATCATAATAAGATAAAAGTAATAGGTTGGCCAATGGTGTAGTAATGAGATGGGTTAAATATTTTTCCTTCTTATTCTCAATCAATTTTTTAAGGTCAACTTGTCCCATGTGTGTCCTTGCATGTTCGAAATTGAGAAAAATAGAAATAAAATAGGATACTTTCTTTTTCACACACATGTTCAAAGCATGTTGAAATGTACCAGTATCCAACACATATTTAACGCGAACACTTTGTCAAGAGTCTCCGTGCTTCCTCAGTTAGAGTCTATTAATTGACTTCTCAACAGAGAAAAAATATTTTGATTAACAAATAGTTCTGGTTACAAACTCCATAAAGTACACGATAAAGACTAGTTGAACATCTAAATACTAGTAAACGAAATGAATAGTTGAAAACCAATAACAAATCATGTCAATATATCTTTATCATAATTTTATAGTACGGATCGATAAAATCTAAGAAAGTATTCAAATGATGCTTCAGTCAATTAAACTTGCCCTCGTGTCCTATCCTCGTCTACCTTATACCCTTTTGTAACAAATAAAATAGTGGTGAATAAATAACAATGATGATTTAATTTACTGTCGACCAATTCAAACTCTACATTTAAAAAACATGAACTCTACCTTGATCTAATTAGAATAATTTGTGAGAAGAAACTACACACCTCAGCACATTATAATGAAATTTTTTCACACAACTTTACTTGATTGAACTTGCAGTTAGAAAGCATCATAATAGTAAGAAAAAGAGCGCAACAGAAAAGGTACCAAAGTAAGAAGTAAGAACGTATTTTAACTAGTAACAGACACAGTGCATGAATGTACGAATAGAGACGGATTAAAAATGGTTTAAAGGTACCTTGAGGCAAGCAAACACCCCGGGAAGTCCATAGCTACAACCTAGCTGTAAAACATGAACTAAAGAGGTTAGCTTAAAAATCATAATATGTAAACTACTATTTGCATCTAGGAAACAGAATCATATTAACATGTGGAATAAATCATGGGGAAGTCCAGAAATTTAATGCCCTCTTTAATAACCATCTGGTTTTTAGTTTTTAGTTTTTTAAAATTAAGCCTACAAACACCCACCATCACTAAATTTCTTGCTTTGTTATCTACTCTTTACCCATATTTTCAAAAACCAAGCCAATTTTTGGGGAAAAAAAAAAAAGTCTTTAAAAACTTATTTTTGTTTTTGAAATTTAGCTAAGAATTCAACTCTTGTACTTAAGAAATATGCAAACCATGGTAAGAAAATGAGAGAAAATGTGCTTAATTTTCAAAAGCCAAAAGCAAAAGACGAAATGATTACCAAACAAGACCGAAGTTAATAAACTAACAAGATTCGTTTACAATTTCCTTGTAAAACCAAGGTTTTATTATGTGTTTTCAGTTGGTTAGAACACTCCGAGGCTCCACATATTGACATAGCATAACAGAAAGGGCAACCGTGCTCATTCTAACATAAACTAATGATTCGAGCAAATACTTTGGCTAACAGTGTTTAGGAAAACAAACACACACAGAGAAAGGAAAGCATCCTACATTCAACAGAGGATTGCCTTGGTTGTCCTTCCTTCAATGAGACGATGTAAAGATACAAAACATATTTACTAGTTCAGACACAGCTAGAACTAATAAGAAATGTACTATATGGTGACTGCCTTGCCCCTTCGGGCCCTCACTTTGATATGCTCGAAAATAATCTCTATCTCATAAAATTCAGGCAAGGAAATGAGGAACCCACAATTAAAAAAACACACACACAATCATCTACACGAGATAAAAAAATGTTTCACAATCAAAATAATCATGCACAACAATTAATAAATATACGCTGGAATGAAAGAGAATGTCAGTACACCAACCATATAAAGAAAATGCATTGTATGAATGTCATGCTCAAAGGTGTAAAATTATTACACCCGATGTAAAAATTTTACTTAGAACTCAAGGACACTACAGCCTATGGAATAGTTCAAGTAAGGTCGTCTGATTTTATAATTACTATAATGGATTATTACCTCTAGTACTCTTTTGCCCCTAAAGCTCAGTTGTCCGTCACGGATCTCGTGCTTAAGGACATTTACAAGATCAATGGAACTGTCCCAGGATTTCAGATGACCTACATAATAAAGACATACTTCAGCCTTAAAGGACACACGTATAAGCTATGGTAACCCTTACTTCTAAAACAGATTTTGAAAAGAAAAATTAAATTTCAAGTAGTTATGAGTATATAAAGCATAAAAGTACCTTCAGGTTTTGAAGATGCAGACTCTGAGCCGTTAAAGCCAATTATATCGGCAACACTAACTCTACCCTGGAGAGAAGGATGCCAATTAGCATGAATGAAAAACTCTATTATAATTTGTTCTAGTTATCTAATCCAGGAAAAGCAAGAATCTTAGTGGAAAATTGGTTGTGTTAACCAATTTTCACAGTGACAAATAGAAGGCCACTAACCGACAAACAAAAAATATAGTATAATTTACATAACCTCTAGTGTATAAGGATCCCCTCACCCCAGGGAAAAAAATGAAATAGGTACCTTAAAAACATTGAGACCTTGCAAATCTACGTTCTCCCCTGCATATTTGTATGGATGAGCTGTCTGATAAAAAGATAAGGAAATGTTAATGGTATTCCAAACGTAGGTGTTAAAATGGAAAAACAAATAGATGGGTTAACTGAAACAACCTAGATAATGTTGGTTTGATAACTAAAAATAGTTTTTCACAATTATGAGGGGTGCTTTGCAATAACAAGAAGTTTAGTATAGATGAATTGAATTGCCTTTGAAGGGAGAATCTCAACAGCTGGTGACGGGAGATGGACATCTCTCTCTGAAATGGAGGGAGAGCTGTGGCTTCCTTTATCTTGAGGCACCAAGCCAGGCAAGCACTGGGAAAGTAGTGATGGTGCCCTCATTATAACTTATGGAATTAAAAGATACCTGCACATTGGAAGGACAATTTGTAAACAAAAAGTGGTTTAAATACTCATCAAGCATACTATTCTCCCCTAGAACCGAGACCTCATCATAATGTAGACCCCTTTTCTATTTAGAAAAAGAGAACTTTATTTACGATAGGGTAGATGAGGAATGCCTCCAACAAATGAAGGGGGTTTACAAAAGAGAGAGAGAGAGAGAGATGGATGCCAATTGGCAAAAAACATCAACATATAATAGTTACAAAAATCTCTAGATAATTGGGGAAAAAACTTGTTGATCCCAATCATTTGACCAAATGAAACTGCAATTTGAAGAGGGGAGGTTAATCAAGGAAAAGTCGTTTACCAGCTTATTGAATTTAAGCATATGGTGGGTAATTAAACGACCAAAAGATCAAAATCACCACGAGTTTCAAGCTCATCCATAAAAAGGTTCCTTCCATGGTAGGAAAGAGGACCATAGACACCCGAGATCCAATTAGAGAAGTTTCAGCAAGCTTGAAGCTGATACGAGACAATTACTTTTATTAAATGGGCAAAGCAGGATCTTGCCAAGGAGCACTTTCAACAAAGGAGAGAGTCCCCTCATTATAACTATGAAAGAGGCTATTTGACACCTCAGGTTATGTAAGGTCACTTGTATTGATCGGAGGGTGGTCAACATCGTTAGGCTCCAACATGCCAACATCAACAGTACTCAAATAGTTAAGGAAACTTCGAAAAAAAAAGAAATCTTCATTATTCGAAAGAGAGATTTCTCCCGACTGAGGTTGAAACTTGAAAGGACCTTGCCTAATTTTAACTGAGGTGGCAAACTTTTCAGGAAGGTTTTCTGGGAATAAAAAAAAGTTGGGTGGAGGGATAAAGACTAGATTTACTACAATCAAGGGGAAGTTTAAGGATTTAAACATGCACCCAGAGGCCGGAGCTTGACTTTTAATAGCAAGGCTAAAAGGTTATCTCATCATGGTGAGCCATAGACTCAATTAGCAACTTTTGTTTAATGTAACTCTCCTAAAATATCTTGAAACATTGAGCCAGAGGTAAGCAACTAACATCCAGTCATAAAATATTTAACCACCATGGTAAGACTTCATCACCTGAGAGAAGAAACTTCAATGAAATGGAAACCGATTAACCTTTTAGCAAAGATGTTGAGATTGAAAGGCCTGAGATAAAAACCAAAACTGAATTCCCTCCTGGGAATTTAAGGCCAATTGAAGCCTAAAAAATGGAAGCTTCCAAACATTCCCATAAATAATGTCTTAATAGTAGCATTGAATAAAATGTTTACACAACTCACTAGTAGCACAAGTTGTCCTCATTCCATATGTTAACCGGTAGGATGAAAAATTAAATCCAACCAACATAAGAAGAATTGAGGAATGGAAAAGGTGAGGCGATAAATGAATTTCACTTTTCGAAGTTAACTGCCCTGTCTAAACTAGCCTTTACTTGAGCATGAGGAGGTTTATTTCTTCTCGATTGTTGCCAGTAAATGAAGTTCCCACTTCTAGGCTGAAACGGTTTAACACACACCATGGATCTACCAAGACTTGGAGTTTTAAGTAATCTTGAACCAATCATCATGAAAAACAGCCTGGTGATCACAAAAGTAAAATCCCCAAGGACTTTGAAGAACTCAGCACACCATGAGAGTGAGTAAGTGGGCTCGGAGACCAAGAGTTTAATAACAGGGAGAGGAAAAAGGGTGCTCTAGCCTCTAGGCTCAGACAACTACTGTTTATCTTGAACAACTGCCTGTACATAGAAATTTTTTCTTTCACATAGGGGCAGGGAGAAGAGACAAATGGCTACGAGGAGCAGAGGGCTTTATGCCAGGTTTTCTAACTCTCTCCAATCATTCTACAGTCTCCACCCACAGGGAACACTCCCCACTTGACATTTCCTAAATCATTCTGGCACTTAGAGCAGAGTCAGAAAAGGTATTGGCCAGCCATTCTAAATTAGATTGTCAACCAGAATCAAAATAATATTAAAAACTGCCTCTCCTATAATCTGAATCTTCTATTTATACTTTTCCTATTCAAGCCAAGGATGAAAACTTTGTGATTAACTGCACAACAATCATCCAAGTCAAAGAAACCATTTGCTAGAAAGAAGAAAGATCGATGGAGACACAAAGGAGGCACCATATTGAAGTTCGTAACAGTAGACTTCTGCACAATATGATGAGCAAAATTGATCTCCACACAAAGAAAAACTGGCAAAGAATCATCTAAATGGACATGAAGTAATATCTTCTGAGAAATCTAGCAATTTAATCTTGCAGCTATATATATATATACAAGAAATGCATTCCTTTATAGATGAGATCTCCATATGTAGCATCCCACTTGACAAGACCAATGATCCCAATATAGAAAGTAGAGAGGCAGATAAACATAAATAAATAAATAAATAAATTGAAGGACCAAAACCAATTAAAAAAGAAATCTAAATCAAGTAAACTTCTATTAGTGATCCATATTATTTTTATGCATTAATCTAACTCCTACGAGCTCATTCGGGTACTCAAATGTATTGAAAAAAAGTTATAATACACACAACGCACATCGCACAATTCACCAAACAAACATTGTTATCCTAGTCTTTGTACACTAAGATATTGTACTATCATTTGACATTGTACAGCACATACCGCCTCAAATATTCAATTGTAAGAATTCGAATTAAAATGATAATATGAAAATAAAGCAGTTTTAAAACTAAAATGGAAATAATTGAAAAAGAACTTCCTCAAAAAGGTAGATACCAAATCACCAACTAGGCCACCAAATATTTACTTTTAGAAAAAACCAAGGAGGAGAAGGAAACAAGTAGTGATCCATTAAAATTGAAATCCAAAGTAACCTCCAATTTCATGAAAACATAGAGGTTTGAAGATCTGAAAAAGGGCAGAACAAAATCACACACGCAACACTTCATATACAATGAAAACAGATATAGCAATCAGTGGAGTTGTCAAAACTAATCAAACTAGAAATTCAATCTCTGTATCAAGAAAATTCAACCTGAAACCTTAGCTGTTGAAGAGCAATCAAACCTGTCAACAATCAAGAGCCAAGAAAGTTGATCTAAACAGTTCGATTACTCAATCAAAATTCCAAGAAACCAAGACCCAGAAAACAAAATTACACCTCTCCAACATAAGAAGAACAAAAAAGCAATCAAACCCAAATCTCCAAATACGTAAAGAAAGCAATCCAGCACATCAGATAGAGAAACAAAAACCCCATAAAAGCAAAGAAAAGCAACTCACGCAGGAAGCTAATTGGAATGTCGAAGGGAAAATCCAAGGAAATTTTGTGATGATCGAAGACCCAGAAAGGTATTATAGTCAGAGATTTGAATAGGCATGAGGAAACTCTGCAATTTCAAAGGATAAAAGATATGGGTTTGGTTTCCAATCAAAGTCAAAAGAGAATACAACGTCAAGAAAGAAACTTTCCCAGCTGAACAGAGAAGCTTCGATTCAGACCTGCACTCCAAAATACCAAAGTTTTTCCACATTGCCCCTTCAACTTCTCGCTATTTTCGAATTTACCCAGATGGTGCCGCTGCCGTAATTAAAGGGAAAAGGTAAGAGTATTTTCGGTATAAGAGTGTGATTGGGGTTAGAAAGTCCACGTGTGAAGGTTGAAAGGTGAGGAAGGAAGAAAGCGGCGATTTGGTCGGTCGTTTCATCGGCATCTTCACCAGCAGTTGTACGGAGATTCTCTGACCTTTGCTCTCTGGTTGCCACGTGTGCAATTATTAGTCATCTTAAAAATTCTGTAACGGAGTTAAATTTCATGTTTGATGTGTTTGATTGCAGATTAAGAAACAATATTCCAATTTTAACCATGATTGGCACTGTATATATATAAAAAAATTATAAAACTAATTATAGTTATCCGATAAATGTTTTAATTGAAAACAAAATTATAATTGTTTTATTTATCAACAAGTTTTATATTAACCATTTTTGTATAATTATTATTTCGTAACATTATACAATATATAATATATTACATAATATATATTTTAATTTTAAAAAATTGTAAGATTATAACATAATATTGAATTTCTAATTTTTTTTTTATCTTTATTTAATATAGTTTTACATTTTGATATTCAAAATTTAAAATTTTGATACAATAATAACACAAAAACGTTGTTCAGAATTTGCACTATTTGTTTGTGTTTGTCTATCAAATACATATTTGCTTGCTAAATTCAATAAATTTGAAAACATAACATAAAATTTGGATTGTCAACCAAACAAGGCTTAGCAATTTTATAGTTTTCGTTATATAGATAGATAGGTAGATAGTAGACTAAATTATAAAAAATGTCCTTCAACATTTTAGTTTGTATAAAAAAAAATATCTTTGAATTTTTAAAATTATTTTAGGGGTAAAGAATAGCAAAAATAAATAAATAAAATAAAAATAATCCTTAAATTTACAAATTTAGAAATGATTTTTAAAATTTGCAAATATAGCAAATAAACATAAAAAGCATTTTCCTGTTTTTGTTATTCTAAATTTACTCTTATTGGTGTATCAACATGCATGTCAATAGTATATCTGATATACTTTATATCTGGTATACCATATTTATCATTCATAAATCTTATCTATTAGTTAATAAGTGCTTGTTCATTTTATGTTATTCGTTTGACTTAATTTCAAACCTTATCTGTTTGTTATAGAATATTATTTTTTTAGTACACTATAATAATTTATAATATTGGATAAACTATTGGTACATCAATGTTAAACTTGAAATTCAATCTTGAACATGTGTTGATATACAACTAATATATTTGAACAAATGTATCTTTAGAAAGTAATGATAAACTAATGATATACCAATGTTTTATACTTGGATTGAATTACGAGTTAATGTTGATATGATAATAATATATCAATGTTATATTTAAAATTTTATTTAGAAGTAATATTGATATACTACTGATACACTAATGATATATTTGAAATTAGATTTTTTTCATTAGCATTGATACAACATTGATAAATTAGTTTATACTTTAGATGAATTTTGAATAATTCATACCTAATGATAATTACTAACGCATTAATAATATATATACTTGAAATTGAATTTTGAATAAATATTGATATATTACTGATACACCAATATAATACTTAAGAAGGATTTAGATCATGAGTGATATACTATTAATACACTAAAAATGTACATGAAATGAATTTCCAATTACTACTAATATACTATTGATACATCTATATCACAATTTAAATAAAATTTGAATGAGTGTTGAAAAATTATCGATACACCAAATACCTAATATTGAGCTCATAACATTGATACACTAATGATCTACTCGCAATTTATTTCGAATTAGTACTAATATACACGATTGAAATGCCAATGTTAAAACTTTAATAAGTATTATTCTAAATGATATACTTCATATTTGGTATATCAACAATACCACCGATTTTTTTTCTTAATAAATTAAGTATATCAATCAATTAATAAACGAAATATGTTTTTTTTTTTATATAATCGATATACCAAATTAAATATAACTTGTATGTCACAAAATCATATCAATAATTTAGAGAAAAAACAGATTAACTAATATAATTTGTATTTGATATATCACTTGACAAAATTAATGCATTTAACATATATCATCAATATCAAAATTGAATTAATATAATAAAAATAACTCTATAGCAATATGAAAAAGATAAAAATAATAGTTACCATAATCAAATAAATAACGTTGACCATAACTTAACTAAAATCATGATATATCACTTGTATAAATGCAGGATATGGTTGACAAGGGACTTTTTTTTTTGGTATTAACCCCTATGAGAATATTCTTGAGAAGATTTTTCTTCCTTTCTCCAAAATTTCCCCACCTTCCTTGTATAGCTTCTTACTATTAACTTTTTTCCACATGTATATATTCTTTTTCCTTTAAATCCTAGGGTTGTATACACTAGTTGAATATAAGAAATAAGATTTGTATAGATCTTGTAAAACTATATGGTATCAGAGCTACAATCCTAAAGCTCCTCTCACTGTAATTATTCTAAACCTCGCGTCAGAGGAGAAAAAAAAAATTCTTCCAAATCCCCTCGTCAAAGGACCTTAAAGTTCTTCATCTCGTCAGGAGATCTTCATCAAAAGGAAGAAGAAGAACCCAACTCACCAAGCACTTCTGGTATTCACGACAAACAGAGAAACCAAAAGTTGCCATCGTTGGGTATTTACCACTCAAAGTTCCTCAAACTTGAGGCTGGAATACATATATATATATATATGTTTTTCTTTGTTGCTGATATTCTGTCACTGGAATAGTGTCCCCTTGATGTTTTTTCTAAAGTTTATGGTTGGAATCTTGCGCTGTTCATTGGGTATTGACGTTGGAATTTTTTGTCCTTTTCATTGCTAATATCTGCCATTGAAATTGTTTTCTCCCTTCCTGTTTTTCCTAAAGTTCATTGTTGGAATTTTGTGCTGTTCATTGGAGTTCCCTTTTAAAGCTATTATCAGACACATGTAGCACAAGTGTCATTTACTTGTCTTTCCAGATGTTTTTTTTGTTGGGCAAGGATAAACCAAGCCAATGGCTTCATCATCTATAAATAATGCACCTATGATGGAAAGATTTGTTCTTCAAATCACAAACTATAAGCTCAAGGGAAGAAATTATATATCATGATCACAATTTGTCATGATGAATATGTTGGGATTGATATTTTAAATTTCGTGGGTCATGTAGTTTGTAATTGTAACGTACAAATAATTTATTTTTTTAAATAAAATATGAGATATTTTATTTATCATTTAGTAGCATTAACACACAAAACCAATAAACAAACCTCCAAGGTTAATCTGTAGCTAATATCACCATATAATTCTATGAATTAACTTTTTAAGTGTTTAAAAGAGTGTTTTAAGTGCTTAACAAGATTTTAAGTGCTAAAATTTATTTTTATGTATTGTAAAATGTCATTCTAATAAACTATTAAATAAAGACATTAAAAGTCAAGGATGACCATAGGTGACATGACCTGAATCCTGAGTAAATTGTGAACTCTTGCCTCTGAAGACGGTCCTTTGATTTGTATTGGTGAGATTGACCAGATCACCGACTCAATAAGCCTACCATTTAAGGGATTCGTCTGATTGGGGAGTTGGGAATACAGCTACACAAGACGGAATTCACTTAGAGTAAGTAGATAAAATGTTCCCTTAAGTGTTGATTCCGAGACTTGAACAATGTCGTGCCATACTCTCTCTTGGCTCGAGAGGGGTTTGGTCATAGTTGGACTATGACTTATTGTTCATTAAAGGGATCAATGGTACTTAAGAAGTTAGATGTAACTATAGGGGCAAAATGGTAATTTTGGTCTAGTTGTACTTACAAGCAATCTGTAAAGGGTTATCACACTATTGACTAGTTATATCCAATAGACACAGAAATATATCTGTAGTGCGAAAAGTACAGTTGTTGATCTTTAATGGAGTAACCGACAGTTAATGGATGTTGAATAATTTAATTAAAGAAGTTTAATTAATTATTCAAGTACCATTAGAGCTTCAATTGATAGGTCCATAAGGTCTCTTCTGTAATTTAACAGAGATTATTGAGAATTAATTTTGGATTAATTTGAATTCTTCAAATTAATCTACGAAATAAATTATATATGTTATAATTAATTTAACTTAATTATATATGATATGATTACTATAATGTATTTGATACATTATAATATAAAGTTTATTGGAGAGGAACGAAATATTTGAATATGATTAAAATATAAATTATATGAATTGGATTCATATAATTAAATTTAATATAAATGAGATTTATATTAAATACCATGCATTAATGAGATAATTAAAACTATAGGTTATATTGTATTTGATACCATATAAAACTATAGACTATGTGTTATATATGATATAACATATAGTTATATGTATATATAGTAAGTTGTTATTATATATATATATATAATATTTCCTTAAGTTAAAATTAATTTTTTAATTTAATTTTAATTTAAGAATAAAGAGAAGGAAATAACTTCATTCCCCTTAATTCTCTCTTGGCCTACGTGGTAAGTGGGAAAAACTGAATCCTACAATTTATTTTTCCCAAAGGAGTTACAATGGAGTTTCAACCATTCTCTCTAATATATATATATCTTACAGATACTCTCCCTCTAAAAAATCTATCACTCTCTTCTAAAATCTCAGAGCCCACACCTTTTGAGAAATTCTCATCCCCAAGGGAATACAGATGTAACTATTTGTGGTGGTGTCCTCACTGGTGTTGCTCTATTCGTGATTGATCGTGATCGTCGGTGAAAGGAGGATATACAAGAAGAAATAGTTCTTTGAGGGTAAGTAAACTCTAACCCTATGCTTTCCCTTCTCAATCATGTTGTAATATTAATTTGTTAATTGCATAATTCTGTTATGTAATTTTCATTCTATTTAAAAACTAAAAATTGGGTCGATCTCGCTTCTATAATGGAACTTCACCATTTTTTCAATTGGTATTAGAGTGGAGGTTCAATCCCATTTTTTCTTATTTTCCAGAATTGAATTACAGTGAATTGGTGGGATTTGCATTATGTTTTTAATTCATGTTGATGAATGTATGATGGTTTGTAATTTTTGGATGTTTGCGGGATTGGACCCTAGATTTATTGCTTTTCTTTACAAATTGGTTTGTAAGGGTCCAGTGTTTTAGCATTTAATTGCAATAGAGTCAGTAATTTGTATATTTTGAGTAATTTGTGATCGAACTGGTGCTTTTCTGGAGAAAATGAGGCCCAATTCAGAGAAGATTCGATGGATTTTGCAACTGTACAGTGGGTTGCAACATTGTACCCTAGCATTGCAACGCTTCGAGACGAAATTTTTTTTTTCAGTTCGCACGTGGCTCGTTGTTTTTCTGGCTCAAGGTTCATTCAGTTTGCTTGGTTTGGCTGGCTCATGGGTGGTTCAGGTTCTAGGCGGTCCGATTCGTGCGGTTCAAGACCCAGTTCACTTGTTTATAACCGTTTTGGCTTTTAATTTTGTAATAGTTAGTTGTTTTTAACTAGTTAAATTAATATAAGCATTATATTAATTTAATTAATTGTTTAGAAGTCCAATCCCGATCCAATAATTTTTGTTTAAATTATGCATATGATGCATGGTTTAATTTATATAATTATATGTCATAATGTATGCCATTTAGTAAAATCCCACCATAGGTTATGCATTATTCATGCATCATTTATATTATAAATGTTATAATATATAGTTGCATGATTTAATCTTATAGCATGTTCATGCATCATATAATATAAATGTTATAATATATGTTTGCATGCATTAATAACATAGCCATACATAATTTATATTGTAAGTATTATAATATATAGTTTGAATGTATGGATAAATGTATGTTATTAATTATTTCATTACTTTATTATATAAGTGTTATATATGTTAAATAATGAAATGGAATTGCATGAAGCATGTCACTTCTTTAGGTTATTTTATAATTATTATAATTTACCTAAATATGCGTTCACATGCAATGATTAGTTTTAATTTATTTCATTTCTTTTATAAAAGTTATATTAAATGAAATTAGAAATTAAAAATCAATATTTCAGAATTGCATGCAAAACCTTAGGCTAAAATCATTTTTTAAAATAGTTTTAAAACATGATTTATGTAGACCTAAGATCAGATTTCTAATGAGATTAGAAATAAGTTTAATCTTTTAATCAGTTTAATAGGATTAAATTGGTTTTAATTAAAAGATTAAATTTGTAGCAAATGTATCTATAAGGGACCTTTTGTCTAAAGCTAGTTTTATTTAGGCTGGGGTATTTAAGTTGACAGAAATGAAACACCCCTATTTGGAAACTGACCTGGAAAGGTGAATTCGATAGATTTGCCACAAATATGCAATTGTTGATTAAAGTTTATTAAAGTGTTTAATGAACATTAATCAAAGGTGTTTAACTATCTAAAGTAAGTATTACTTTTGGAGAAATTTAAATAATCACTTAGTAAAATAATTAGCCGTATTTTTCTAAGTTAAATAACCCTAGGTAAAACACTCAGTGTGAGGAAAATGAGATATATGATACTTCATTTTTCTTTTTCACCTTTCTCCATACAAATTCACACCGTGAGATCTATACTCGGACTTGAGTCACCTTTGCTTGTGTCCCATATGGGTGGTGTTTGTATAGGTCAATACCAAGGTGAATGAAGAGAGTGTTTATAGTAAGTGGGAGCGGGGTATGTGTCAACACATCCCAGGGGCTCTCTCATTAGTTTATAGTAAATTTTCATGCTTGATCTCGAGGCACATATACTTGTGTCCCCCTATGGATGACATTTGCATGACTTTTTACTCAAACTCCATAAATGGATAGGATTGCTTTAGTTTTTACCCCAATTGGTTTTTTTCCTACCGTTGGGTCATTGGGGCAGAACTTTAGAATCTAAAATGAGGGGTTACACTTACAAAAAAAAAAATGTTAAGTAAGTTAACAATTTCTGAACCGAACAATGGTGACTGATATTTACAGTAACAAGGAGTTGTTCTGTATATTGGTTGAGATTGCTTCATTTCAGTGAAGGAGTACCTAATCACCCTATAGTGACTTTTACCTTGCCTTACTGAAACATCATTGCAAAATAGATCTCATATATGGTGCATTAAATTATTTTGCTAAATTTGATTGGTTTTTCCAAATGGGTAATGCTTGAGTACTAATTTAAATAAATTGTATGTTTCAACAATTTTTCATTATGACTTCCGCAACGCTAAATTTACTCGTAATCGAAAAACTTACCAGCGAAAATTACGCAACATGAAAAAACACAATCAACACAATATTAATCATCGATGACCTGAGATTTGTCCTTATGGAGGATTTTCCTCCTGTTCCTACTCAAAATGCTCCTCGAAAAATTCGGGAGGCATATGAGCATTGGATACAGGCAAATGAAAAGGCCCAATAGTATATCTTGACAAGCCTTTCTGAAGTCTTGGCCAAGAAGCACGAGTCCATGCTTACTGCCCATAAGATCATGAAGTCTTTATGGGGAATGTTCGGACAACCGTCCGCACAACTTAGGCATGACGCTCTTAAATTCATCTTTAATGCCGGTATGCAAGAATGGGCATCTATTAGAGAACATGTTCTCAACATGATGGCCCACTTCAACGTGGCGGAGATGAATGAGTTTGTTATCAATGAGGCCAATCAGGTTAGCTTCATCCTGGAAACTTTACCTGAAAGTTTTCTGCTGTTTCATAGCAATGCTGTTATGAATAGGATTGACTACAACTTGACCACTTTGCTCAATGAGCTACAAACTTTCCAATCCTTGATGAAAATCAAGGAACAAAAGGGTGAGGCAATTGTTGCTTCATCCTTTAATGGAGGTTCGATCTTTAGAACTAAGTCTATGCCTTCTTCTTCCGGCATCAAAAAGTGAAAGAAGAAGAAAGGTGAAAAGGAGAAAGCTAGCCCACAAGTTGTTGCCTAGAGGGGCAAAAGGGCCAAGGCTACAAAGGGAATCTATTTCCATTGCAACTAGTAGGGATACTGGAAGAGGAATTGTCCCAAATACTGGCAGAAAAGAAGAAGGCCAAACATGGTAAATATGATTTGCTTGTTTTGGAGACTTGTTTAGTGGAGAATAATGATTCAGCCTGGATAATAGATTCAATCACCACTAACCATGTTTGCTCTTCATTTCAGAAAATTAGTTTCTGGCGGAAATTGGAGGCTGAGGAGATGACGATGCGTGTCGGAACTGAGCACATTGTCTCAGCTGTGATAGTGGGAGGACTTCAGCTTACTTTACAGAATAGATATATTTTATTAGAAAATTTATTTGTTGTTCCTGACTTAAAGAGGAACTTAATTTCTGTAAAGTGTTTAATAGAACAAAATTATTTTGTTTCATTTAATGTGAATAAAGTATTTATTTATAAAATTGGTATCAATATTTGTTTTGCTAAGATAGAAGATAATCTTTATGTGCTAAGACCATTAACAACTAAAGCAGTCTTAAACACTGAAATGTTAAAAACTGTGAGAACTCAAAATAAAAGACTTAATATTTCTTCTAAGGAAAATGCCCATCTTTGGCACCTCAGATTAGGACACATAAATCTCAATAGGATTGAGAGATTGGTCAAGAATGGACTTCTAAGCGAGTTAGAAGAAAATTCTTTACCTGTGTATGATTCATGCCTTGAAGGCAAAATGACTATAAGATCTTTTACTAGAAGAGGTCACAAGGCCAAAGAACTTTTAGAATTTGTACATTTAGACCTCTATGGTCCGATGAATATTAAGGTAAGAAGAGGGTTTGAATATTTTATCATTTTTACTGATGATTATTCTAGATATGAGTATGTTTATTTAATGCAACATAAGTCTAAAGCTTTTGAAAAGTTCAAGGAGTACAAGGCTTAAGTTGAGAACGCATTAAATAAAACCATTAAAACATTTCGATCTGATTGAGTGGAGAGTATTTGGATCTAAAATTCCAAGACTTTTTTATAGAACATGGAATTGTATCGCAACTCTCGGCACCTGGTACGCCTCAGTAGAATGGTGTATCAGAAAGGAGAAATCGAACCCTGTTGAACATGGTTCAGTCTATGATGAATTATGCTTCCCTACCTTACTCGTTTAGGGTTATGCATTACAGATTACAACTTACATTTTGAACTGTGTTTCGTCTAAAAGTGTTACTGGAAACCTTTGGAATTATGGAATGATCGTCAAGGTAGTTTACGCCATATCAGGATCTTGGGTTGTCCAACATATGTACTTGAGGCAAATCTTAAGAAATTGGAATGTCATTCAAAATTATGCATATTTGTAGGTTACCTAAAAGGAACAAGATATGGTTATTTCTACGATCCTAAGGATAATAAGGTGTTTGTGTCGACAAACGCTACCTTTTTAAAAGAGGACCACATAAGAGAGCATAAACCCTGCAATAAGATTGTGTTGAGTGAACTTTCCAACGAAACTACTGAACCTTCAACAAGAGGTGTTAAAGAAACTAATACCTCAACAAGAGTTGTTGAAGTTGGATCATCTAGTAGGTCAAATTCACCTCAAGTGTTGAGGGAGCCTCGATGTAATGGGAGGGTTGAGAACCCGCCTATTCGTTATATGGGTTTAACAGAAACCTTGGCTATCGTAGCTGACAAAAATGTTGAGGATCCATTGTCTTACAAGAAGGTAATTGAGGATGTTGACAAAGATGAATGAATCTAAGCTATGGATCTCGAAATGGAGTCTATGTACTTTAATTATATTTGGGATCTTGTAGATCAACCTGATGGGGTTAACCTATAGGTTACAAATGGATCTATAAGAGAAAATGGGGTGCTAAAGGGAAGGTGCAAACCTTCAAGGCTATATTTGTGGCAAATGGTTATACCCAAGTTGGGGGAGTCGACTATGAGGAGACTTTCTCACCTGTTGTCATGTTAAAGCCTATTTGGATCCTCCTATCTATTGCTTTATATTATGACTATGAGATTTGGCAAATGGACTCCAAGATTGCCTTTCTGAATAGTAATCTTGAGATGACTATTTATATGGAGCAGCTTGAGGGATTCATAATTTAAGGTCAAGAGCAAAAGGTTTGCAAGCTAAATCGATCCATTTATGGATTGAAATAAGCTTTTTGATCTTGGAATATAAGATTTGATACTGCGATCAAATCTTATGTCTTTGATTAGAATGTTGATGAGCCTTGTGTTTATAGAAGAATCATCAGCAGTTCAGTAACTTTTCTAGTGCTATATGTAGACGATATCCTACTCATTGGGAATGATGTAGGCATGCTGATTGAAATTAGAAATTTGCTACCGACCCACTTCTAAATGAAAGATTTGGGAGAGACGTAGTTTGCTCTGGGCATTCAGATCTTTAGAGATCAAAAGAACAAATCGTTGCCCCTGTCTCAAACATCGTATATTGACAAGATGCTTGTTAAGTTTTCGGTGCAGAACTCCAATAGAGGTTTACTCCCTTTCAGGAAAAGTTATTTTGTCTAAGGAACAATGTCCTAAGACACTTCAAGAAGTTGAGAAAATGAGACGGATCCTTTATGTGTCGGTTGTTGGTAGCCTGATGTATCCGATGTTATGTACTAGATTTGACATTTGCTATACAGTGGGGATAGTCAGTAGATATCAGTCTAATCCAGGATTTGATCACTGGGTTGCCATTAAGAACATCTTGAAGTATCTACGGAGAACGAGAGACTACATGCTTGTATATGGTTCTAAGGATCTAATCCTTACAAGATACACAGACTCTGATTTTCAAACTGATAAGAATTCTAGAAAATTCACATCAAGATCAATGTTCACTCTTAATAGAGGAGCAGTAGTTTGGAGGAGCACCAAGCAGGGGTGCATTGCTGACTTCACTATAGAGACTGAGTACTTAACAGTTTGTGAAACTACTAAGGAAGTTGTGTGGCTCAGGAAATTTCTGACTGATCTAGAAGTGGTTCCAGGCATGTCAAAACCTATCACCCTTTATTGTAACAGTAGTGGTGTTGTGCAAATTCTCGAGAGCCTAGGAGTCACAAGCACGGGAAGCACATAAAGCGGATGTATCATCTCATTCGAGATTATGCATCAAGGGGACGTGATCGTTACGCAGATAGCTTCGAAGCACAACATTGTCGATCCATTTACAAAGGCCCTCATGGCTAAGGTGTTTGAGGGCCACCTACATAATATGGGTCTATAGGATAGACCACATCTAGTCTAGGGGAAGTGGAAGATTTTGTATTGGGGGCATTTTATGCCCTAGTTTAATGTTTTGTGTACTTGTATTTTAGTATGACTTTTATGATGTATACCTCACTAGCTTTAAGATAAGTGAGAGATTTTCGGGGTTGATGCCCTAAATCTTGTGGGTTTTGTAGTTTGTAACTGTAATATACAAATAATTTATTTATTTAATAAAATATGAGATATTTTATTTATCATTTAGTAGCATTAACTCACAAAAACCAATAAACTAACATCCAAGGTTATCATCTATAGCTTAAACATATATGTAGAGACATATAAGTGAATTATGTTTAAGTGATAACCTAAATGGTCTATAGTAGATGGATAAAGCTGGATACCTTATCCTGGTGACATTACGAATACAACCCGCTTTGTAGATGTTACAATTGTTAAAGTGCTACAAATGATCTGATCCTGATCATTCATGTAGAGATATGTGAGCGGGGGAGTTCTATACAAAGGAGTTTGTATAAGACCGGACCAAAAAATGACTAGTCTTATTATATAACATCCTTCCCTGATGTCAGGGTAAGTAGATAAAATGCTCCCTTAAGGGCTGATTCCGGGGCTTGAACAATATGGCACCACACTCTCTTGGCTCGATATGTGTTTGGTCATAGTTGGACTATGACTTATTGTTCATTGGAGGGATCAGTGGTACTTAAGAAGTTAGATGTAACTACAAGAGCAAAACGGTAATTTTGACTCAATTGTACTTACGAGTAATTTATGAAGGGTCATCGCTCTGTTAACTGCTTATATCCAATAGACACAAAAATATATCTGTAGCGCGAAGAGTGCAGCTGTCAGTCTTTAATGGAGTGACCGACAGTTAATGAATGTTGAATAATTTAATTAAAGAAGTTTAATTAATTATTCAAGTAATCTAAGGTCCATAAGGTCCTCTCTGTAGCTCAACAGAGATTATTGGGAATTAATTTTGGATTAATTTGAATTGTTCAAATTAATTGACGGAATTAGTTATGTGATATAATTAATTTCACTTAATTATATATGATATAATTATTATAATGTATTTGATACATTATAATATAAAGTTTATTTGAGAGAAAATAAATATTTGAATATGATTAAAATATTAATTATATGAATTGGATTCATGTAATTAATTTTAATATAAATGAGACTTATATTAAATATCATGTATAAATGAGAGAATAAAGACTATAAGTATTATTGTATTTGATACAATATAAAACTATAGGTTATATGTTAATTTTTATATATATATATATATATATAAAATAAAATTAATTTTTTAATTTAATTTTNAAATAAAATTAATTTTTTAATTTAATTTTAATTTTAAAATTAAAGGGAGGGAAATAACTTTCCTCCCCTTAATTCTCTCTTGACCTACGTAGTGAGTGGGAAAAATTGAATCCTACAATCTTCTTCTTCACAGAGGAGTTAAGTGGGGTTTTAGTAATTCTCTCTATAAAAAAATTCCTACAGACACTCTCCTTCTAAAAAATCTCTCTCTCTTCCAAAATTTTAAAGCCCACACCTCTTGAGAAATTCTCATCCCAAGAAAATACAGAGGTAACTATTTGTGGTGGTGTCCTTACTAGTGTTGCTCTGTTTGTTATTGATCGTGATCGTTGGTGAAAGGAGAATATACAAGAAGAAATTATTCTTCAAGGGTAAGTAAATTTAACCCTATTTTTTCCATTCTCAAGCATGCTATAAAAATTAATTTGTTAATTGCATAATTTTGTTCTGTAATTTTCATTCTGTGTATGAATTGAAAATTGGGCTGATCTCGCTTTCACAATGGAACTTCACCGTTCCTTCAGTATATTTGTGGCAAAGGAAAAAGAAGATATTTTTCGGATAACAGTTCAACTCCAAAGAGCACAGACCAAAATTTTAAGGTATGAAAAGCTGAAAATAACATGGTCATGTCGTGGTTGATTAACTCTATGACTACAGAGATTGGAGAAAACTTCCTCCTCTACACCACAACACGGGAGATTTGGGAGGCCATACGTGAAATGTATTTTGATCATGAAATTACATCTGAATCTTTTGAAATAAAAGGGAAACTAGATGAACTATGACAAGGTGATATGAATGTTACTCAACATTTCTCTCAACTCACACGACTCTAGCAACAACTTGATATATTCGAAAGTTATAGTTGGAATTGCAACGTGGACGCAACCAAATACAACAAAATTGTTGAAAAGAAAAGGGTATTCAAATTCTTACTTGGTCTCAACAAGGTGTTAAATGAGGTACGTGATAGAATTTTAGCTACTAATCCTTTACTTAACATTAGAGAAGTTTTTACTGTTTTAAGAAGAAAAGAAAGTTGGAAAAAATTAATGTTGAATGATGGCAACTCTGAATTAGAAAGGTCTGCTTTAATTGCTAAAAATCCCCATACTCCTGGTAATGAGATATGCACATTAAATTCTAGCTTTCATGAAAATCGCTTTAATAGAAACTATACAATGAGTGACAGTCGAGCACAAAAGACAAGACCATGGTGTGAGTATTGCAAAAAACTAGGACATACTAAGGAAACATGATGAACATTCATGGAAAACCTCCTGACTGGAAGCCCAATAGAGCAGCAAGTGATAGACAGGACAAGACTCTCCAAGCAAGTACACTATCTGAAGGTAATGTCACCCTGAAAGCAATCCATTCATTAAAGAACAATTAGACCTTCTCTAGAAACTAGTTAGACAAACAAAGATGACTCAAAAGACTTCTGTCACAAACATGGCATCTTGATTTGAAACAGGTAATCTTAGTAAAAGTAATCTCTTTCATGCTCTTAAGGTAACAAAACAAAATTTTAGTACATGGATAGTGACTCTGGAGCATTAGACCATATGACATGCAATATCTCACTTTTAACTAACTATTCAAAGTGTAACGATCAATCTGAGGTAAAAATTGCTAATTGTACTATCTTTAAACTAATAGGAACTGACACTGTTGTTATCTCTAAAAATCTAGTCTTAGAAAATGTCTTTCATGTTCCAAATTTTAAATACAACCTCATCTTAGAAGTGCATGACAAAATTTTACTCACAACATTGTCTTTTTCAGGATTTGAATTCAGGGAAGATGATTGGCAATACTAAAGCAGTTTCAGGTCTTTACATCCTGGATATTCCCAAGTCTCAAATCCAAGAACTAGATGTTAGCAAATCTATTCTTGTTGCTTCTAAGGATACTTATGATAGTAGAATTATGTTATTGCATCAACGTTTAGGTCACCCCAATTTCCTGTATTTGAAGAGACTTTTTCCAAATATTTTTAATAAAAGTTCTCAGGTTTTTCAATGTGAATCTTGTGAATTGGCTAAGCTTGCTCGATCCTTATATTCGATATGTACTTACAAATCTTCTCATCCTTTTTCCATGATGCATAGTGATGTTTGGGGACCTAGTAGAATAAAAAGTTTAATAGGAGCTAGATGTTTAGTTTCATTTATAGACGACCATACTAGACTTACGTGAGTTTTTCTAATGAAAGAAAAATTTGAAGTTACTCCTATTCTTCAAAATTTGTATACCATGATCCTAACCCTCTTTGATTCAAAAATTAAAATCCTTCATTCTAACAATGCCAAAGATTGTTTCAATATCTCTTTGAGTAATTTTCTAAAAGAAAAGGGAATTGTTCACTTAAGCACTTGTCCAGGCACTCATCAGTAAAATGGAATTGTTGAGAGGAAAACTAGACACTTACTAGAGATTTCTAGAGCCCTAATGATATTCTCTAAAATTCCCAGCTACTTTTGGGGAAATGCCATTCTAACTGCCGCCTATTTAATAAATAAGATGCCTTCACTCACTCTAAATTTTCAAACTCCCTTACAAAAACTTCTTGAACACTTCTCAAATACTAGGATATTTTCTCAAATTACCCGACGAATATTTGGAAGTACTGTCTTTGTCCAAAACCATCAACCCAACAAAAATAAATTAGATCCTAAAGCTATCAAATGTATCTTCCTTGGATATGTATCCAATTAGAAAGGGTACAAGTGTTATCATCTAGCCTAAAAGAAAAATTCTATGTATTTATGTGTTAGAGTATATTAACGTGCAACGGAGGAAAAATAGAATTAATAAGCACTCTAATCATACTTAATTTGAGTTTAAAATGTGCTTCAAATGAACTTTTACAGAAGAGGGTTTGCTGAACACAATATCTTTGAAGTATCCTTTTCAAGTCCAGCTGAGTTCCATGTGAAAGAACTTCAATCTTCAAGTAGACAACCACCAAGATCTCTACTATTCTTTTGCAAGGATTGTGTGGTGAAAACACTAAATTGAGTTGGATGTTTATGAGATTTGAAGAGGGTTTGGTGATTTCTACAGAGTTCCTTTTGAAGTTCTTGTAAGCACGAATCATTATTCATTTAAGCACTTCAATTTATAGAGCATTCAACATGCAAATTCATGGCCTGCATGAAGGGCAACTCTTACTTCATGGAGAAAATAGAGTTGTGAATAAGGAAGTTCAATACATAGTGGAGATTTCCAAAACCACTGTGAAAAATGATTTTCAAAAGATCTTTTTTTTTCCAAAAAATGATTTCTAAAACCATTTTTATATTAAACTTATTTAATTTCATTTATTAGTTTTATAAAAATTAATTCAATTAATTAATTTCTAAATAAAACTAATTAATCAAACCTTTTAATTAATTTTATTAATTTAACATCTAATATTAAATTAATAATGAAATTAATATTACACAATTAATATTTAAATCATATTTTAAACATTAATCATTTCTTCAATTTCGTTTAATTTCGATAAAATTAAACATTTTAATTGTATCGAATACAATAAATAGAAACCTTAGTTGAATTTGAACATTTCAAATTCTAAACCCTAATTTCAAATCTTATCAAGATTACTCAATTTACTAATCCAAATTACAAGCTAGTAGAGGGACCTTATGAACCTACAGATCTTGAGCTCCAACGACTTGTAATTAATTGGTTAAACTTTTTAAACCGAATTAATAACTATTCATTAACTACCAAGAGATTCTATTATAGCTTGATAGTTGCACTCTCCTCAGTGTAGATATATTTCTGTCCATTTTAACCATATTCGGTAAGTCAATCCTTCACAGGTTGTTTGTATTTACAGCTGGGTCAAAGATTACTGTTTTATCCCTGTAAACACATCTTGCTCTTTAAGCTCCCACTGATCCTCCATTGAACAATTGATTTATAGTCCAACTTATAAATCATAACACTCTCTTCCATGAGAGGGCGAGGCCCTGTTGTTCAAGACAAGGCATCAACGCTTAAAAGAACAACCCATCTGCTAACCCTAAATTGGGTAGGAGTGAATTCCATATTAAATCTATATCCCTAGCTATCCATTCGGTCTTATCCCCCAAATGGGAGACTTATTGAGTAATGTTGTTGGATTACTCTCACCTATGCAGATCAAAGGATAATCCCGAATAAACAGGAGTTCATAGTTAGCTCAGGATTAAGATCGAGTTACTCTAAGTCGTTGAGTTTGAGATAGTCAATTTTAACAGTAAACGGTTGTTATAAAGAAAAAGTGACTATTTCGAGGTCCGGTTTTATTCAAACTCATTGCATAGGATGCCTCCACTCACACGTCTCTACGAGAATGAATTTTGGATAACATCATTTGTATCAATATACAAAATGGGCCGCTCCAATAGTGTCACCAGGATGAGGTACCCGATCTCATCTGTATACTTATAGACCATTTTGGCTACATACTAAAACTTGATCCATTTTTATGCCATCACATAAAGTTAAAGTATTCATGTTATAGCTATGGATTCATTTATTGGATTTTCATAGAAGGATGCAATATCAATTGTAATTTATTAAATAAAAAAACTCAACAACATTTTTATTGATAAATAGAATATGTTAACAACATTTATGAATTGCGAGTTTAGGCCATTCCCAACATTCTCCTACTTGGACTACACTTTAGTGAGATAAACATATAAATATATAATGTTTACAATGTTGAGAAATAAAGAAAGAGAAATACAATAAATTAGGGCATCCAAAACACCCTTTGACATTCTCTCACTTTCCCTAGATTATGCTCATAGTCCTAGTCCAACCAGGTGGCCTTCAAATACTTTAGTCGAGAAGACCTTCGTAAATGGATCAACAAGGCTGTCTTCTGAGGCTATCTACATAACTATCACGTCTCCTCGGTGTACAATCTCTTTGATGAGATGATACTTTTTTTGATATGTTTTCCACGTTTGTGACTTTTAGGTTCCTTGGAATTAGCAACCGCACCACTATTGTCACAATACAAAGTAATGGGCAGGTGCATATTTGGAACGATTTCGAAATCTATCAGGAACTTGTGGAGCCACACTGCTTCTTTAACTGCTTCCCATGCAGCTACATATTCCGCTTCCATCGTGGAGTTAGCTATACAACTTTGTTTAATGCTTCTCCACACCATAGCTTCTCCGTTAAGAGTGAAAACTGATCCTGAGGTAGTTTTCTTGGAATCAACGTCAGTCTGAAAATCAGAATCAATGTATCCTATAAGGATTAAATCCTTAGGTCCATACATATGCGTATAGTTCCTCGTTCTCTTGAGATCTCCCACTTGGACTAACACTCTAGTGAGATAAATATATAAATATATATGTTTACAATGTTGAGAAATAAAGAAAGAGAAATACAATAAATTAAGGCATCTAAAATACCCTTTGACATTCTCCCACTTGCCCTTGATTATGCTCGTAGTCCTAGTCCAACCAGGTGGCCTTCAAACACTTTAGCCGAGAAAGCCTTCATAAACGGATAAGCAAGGTTGTCTTCTGAGGCTATCTGCGTGACTATCACGTCTCCTCGTTGTACAATCTCTTTGATGAGATGATACTTTCTTTCGATATGTTTTCCACGTTTGTGACTTCTAGGTTCCTTGGAATTAGCAACTGGACCACTATTGTCACAATACAAAGTAATGGGCAGGTGCATATTTGGTACAATTTTGAAATCTATCAAGAACTTGCGGAGTCGCACTGCTTCTTTAGCTGCTTCCCATGCAACTACATATTCCGCTTCCATCATAGAGTTAGCTATAAAACTTTGTTTAATGCTTTTCCACACTATAGCTTCTCCGTTAAGAGTGAAAACTGATCCTGAGGTAGATTTCCTGGAATTTACGTCAGTCTAAAAATCAGAATTAGCGTATCCTACAAGGATTAAATTCTTAGGTCCATACACAAGCGTATAGTTCCTCGTTCTCCTGAGATACTTAAGGATGTTTTTGATAGCTGTCCAATGACTGTGGCCTGGGTTAGATTGGAACCTGCTGACGGTTCCAACTGCAAAGCATATGTCAGGACATGTACACAATATAGCGTACAGCAGACTCCCAACTGCTGATGCATATGGAATTCTTTTTATTTCCTCAACTTCTTGAGGTATCTTAGGAGATTGTTCCTTTGATAGATGAATTCCATGTCTAAAAGGTAACATACATTTTTTGGAATTTTTTATGTTATATCTCAACAACATTTTGTCAATATAAGATGCCTGAGATATTAAGGTTATGTTCTTCGATTTTGAAAAATCTGAAACCCAAGAACATATTGAACATCTTCCAAATCTTTCATAGGGAATTGTGATGCTAACCATCTTTTTACGTCAGCAAGGTAACTTGTCTCATTCCTAATGAGCAAGATATCATCAACATAAAGGACCAAGAATGCTACAGTTTTGTTGACTATCTTCTTGTATACATATGGTTCGTCAACATTCTATTCAAAGCCATAAGATTTGATCGCAATGTCAAATCTTATATTCTAGGATCTAAGCTTGTTTCAACCCATAAATGGACCTCTTAAGCTTACAAACCTTTTTTTCTTGACCCTGTTTAATGAACCCCTATGGTTGAGACATAAAAATACTTTCATCAAGATGACCATTCAAAAAGGCTATCTTAACATCCATTTGTCATATCTCATAGTCATAATATGCAGTAATGGATAAGAGTATTCTTATTGATTTTATCATGGCAACAGGAGAGAAGGTGTTTTTTATTTATTTATTTATTTTTTATTTTTATAGTGAATCTCCTTTCTTTGGGTAAAACCTTTTGCCCCGAGTCTTGCTTTATAGGTTTACACCTAGCCAGTTTGGTCTATTTTTCTCTTGTAGATCCATTTACAACCTATAGGTTTAACCTTATGTGGTTGATCTACAAGATCCCAGATAGAATTGAAGTACATAGATTCCATTTCTACGTCTATGGCTTTTATCCATTGTTGCCTATCAACATCTTCCATTGCTTGTTTAAAGGTCAATAGATCCTCTAGATCATCATCAAGTATGATGTCTTGGGTTTCTATTAAACCCATGTAGAGTTCAGATTGATGAACAATCCTCCCACTACGTCGAGGCATTCTCAACTCTTGAGAAGAATGTGATGGAGCAACAACCGTTGTTGATGGACCAGCTTCATCAACAACTTTTGTTGACTTATCTATAGTATCTTTGGTCATTTCTTTCAATGTTAGTTTACTGCGAGGTTGATGACTTCTAATATGATCTTCTTCCAAGAATGTAGCATTTGTCGAAACAAATACTTTATCTTCTTGGGGATCATAGAACAATCCTCCTTTTGTTTCTTTTGGGTATCCAACAAAGAGGCATAACTTCGAACATCGTTCCAATTTCTTAGGGTTTTGTACCAACATGTGTGTCAGACATCCCCAAACCCGAAAGTAATGTAAAGTACCTCTACGACTTTTCCATAACTCATACGGTGTTTCAGAAACACTTTTTGAGGGAACCATGTTCAGAATATATACTGTAGTCTGTATTGCATACTCCCAAGGTAACTTTGAACCATGTTTAACAAGGTTTGATTTCTCCTTTCTGTAACACCGTTCTATTGTGATGTTCTAGGTGATGTGAATTAGGATTGAATTCCATGATCTACCAAATAGTTCTGGAATTATAAATCCATATACTCACCACCTCGATATGATCGAAGTGTTTTAATTGTTTACCTAATAAGTTTTCTATTTCAGTCTTGAACTCCTTGAACTTTTCAAGAGTTTCAGACTTGTGACTTATTAAGTAAATACTTCAGGTAGTTCTGTTTCTAGTGCCTATCTTCTCCACAATAGAAACATTTTCCTTTGGAAGCCTTGTTTTTATTTGCAGTGGGTTGTTTATTCCCTTTTTCCTTTTTCTTCATTTGTACCTTTTTTGTCTTTAGATGAAGAAGGGATAAACTTCTTTTTGTCAGTGGGTTTCCTTCTTGACAAAGAACCCTTTAGAAATTTCTTTTGATGTGAAACAACATTTGCTTTACTCTTTTTTAATTTCATCATTGACTAATAAGTCTGCAGTTCTTTCAATAAAGTAGTCAAGTTGTAACTTATCTTATTCATTACAGCATTAGTACGAAAAGTTGGGTAGCTCTTCGGAAGAGACTTTAATATCATACTGACTGAACTAGTTTCATCTATAATAGCCTCGTGAGCTTCAGCAACATTAAAATGAACCATCATGTCTAGGACAGGTTCTCGGACATTGGTTCCATCTTTCATTCTTGAGGTATAAACATATTTTATTGCCTCGTGTCGAACAAAAGATGACGGTTGCTCGAACATATCCTGTAATGATGCCATAATTCACGGGCTGTGGGCATGGGATCATGTTTTTTGTTGAGCACATCAGATATGCTCACTAAGATATAGCCCCTAGCCTTTTCATGCGTCCTCACCCACCTATCATATGCATCCCAAACACTTCGTTTTGCTATCGAACTTGGAATAGGAGGACATTCCTCCGTTAACATAAACCTTAAATCATCAACTATTAATAACATGTTTAAATTTGACTTCCAGTTGGAATAACCCTCTCTGTTAAATTTGTCAGAAGCTAGAAGTTGTATGATTGAGTTTGACATGCTGAAAAATAAACAAATTCTATTATTAAAGTGCATCTAAATCCAATTTTTTAGTAAAAACGAATAAAGCACTCATAGATCTTTATTTATTTGCAACGATACTATAGTGATTTAGAATAAGTGCTACCTTAGGCAGTCAAATGTCCCTTCACTAAAGCAAGACATTCTATACTAAATACTGTCTCAGAATAATTCATATTCAGACAATCATTTAGTTACCGTTTTCCGATCAAGAACTTACTAACACTTAGTAATTCTATAAGTGTGACTCGCCATTTTCAGATCTTATAGAACAGTATGAACATGCCCCTGAATTGGAAGACAATGTGCAAGACGGAACTGTAAGACCCTATTCATTTTTGAAGCTTGGGTTGTTTAATTAGCTGGAACAAGCCTAAGGAAACGTATAACCTGTTTTAACGTTAGAACACTTCAGTGGGAGTTTAATAACATATATGATATGCTATTAGAACACTTTAGTGAAAATAAATAATGTATATGATATGTTAGAATGCTTTAGTGGGAGATTAAAAAACATATATGATGTGACTATTTTTAGCTCTCACGTCCCTAATAGTTCACGATTGAAATTCATGTTTCACTTCGTGTCACCCTGGGAGTGACCTTCATTCGAAAAGCGTTTACATGAATCGTAATTGTGGTGAATGAGAGGAAGATATTCAATGGAAAATCAAATATACAATGAATTGATTTCAATTCTCACGTCCCTAGAAAATTCCCACCATGAGATCCGTGCAGCACTTCGTGTCACCCTGGGAGTGACCTCCATTCGAAATGTGTTCGTCATGAGATCAAGACCAAAGTGAATGAGGGAAGTTATTCATAGTAAGTGGGTGAAGGATATGTGTCAACATATCCTATGGTCTCTTCTGTTGGTTTGGACCATGAGATTCCTATGTTGCGCCTGCTTGTCGTCTTTAAGTCGGTCTCGCTAGTCATTTAACGACGGTTATTCCCCGGAGGATTTTAACATAGGATTCAGAACAACTTAAACTGTAGAAATGGATAGGATTTCTAAAGTCGTTTTCAACTTTGACTTTCCAAATTAGGGAGCATTGTTGGGGTCGATTTCTGAGGTCTGAAAATAGAGGGTTACACTTACATAGAAGAGTTAGCAATTTCTTACCAAAAAATGGTAGCTAAATGATTATCAGAATATGAGTTATTTTGAAGATAGTATTTAGTTCAGAATGTCTTGTTGTAGTATCATTGCAAAAATAATCTTGGATATGTTACTACTTTGCTAAAACTTGATTGGGTTTAAAAAGCAATTCACTAATAAATATATTTTTCAGAATGACGAGTTCATTAGTACAATTGTTGGCATCTGATAAATTATTGGGGATAATTATGTCACCTGGAAAACAAACCTGAGTACTATATTGGTGATAGATGATCTATGGTTCATTTTAACAGAGATGTGTCCTCCCATTCCTGGCTCAAATACAAACCAAACTGTTCGAGATGCATACGATAGATGGATCAGGGCTAATGACAAAGCCCATGCCTATATCCTTGCCAGCATATCTGATGTCTTGGCAAAGAAACACGAGAGTATAAGTATTGCCAAAGAGATTATGGAATATCTCCATGAGATGTTTGGACTGTAGGATTGTATCAGCAACAGCGGAAGCACAAGGATCATCTAAGCATTCAAATTCACTAATTTTGGAAAAATATTAAGCATGCACTTGCAGAAAAACAAGTGAGTTTCAAGACATACCTCTAGTAGAACTTCTTCAAAGCTCCTTCTATAGCTGCTATCTTCCCAAATCGTGTTGTGGACCACCTCATGATCTTCCCCACTATTCTCTTGGTGCTTTGGATTGAGTTGTGGGATTCAAAACAAGTTTGAATCAAGGGATGAAGGAGAAATGCTCACTGCAGTAATCTTGTTGAAGAACTCTTTCTTCAACCCGAAATTTCTCTAAAATTCTCTATAGATTGCATCATCGATTTTCACTCCAATTTCTTCATTATATTGCAGATCAACATGCAAAGGAGAGACTTGCATGAGTTACACCTCATGCTTGGAGAAGACAAGGCAAAGAAAATGCTTCATGTGTGAGCAAGTTGAAAGATGGATAATGGAAAAACCAATTTTTCCATTTGTGTGTTTTGTTTTCTCTTTTTCAATTTTATCTCAAAAATAAAAATCCATAGTTGCACTCCCCTCACTGTAGATATATTATGTCCACATGATTTAACCATAATCAACAAGTTGACCCTTTACAGGTTGTTCGCAATAACGACTAGATCAAATATCTGTTTTACCCCTGAGATTACACCTTATTCCTCAAGTCCCTACTGATCCTCTAATGAACAACTGGTTTTTTTATCCAATCACTAAACCAAACTCTCTTAGTCCAGTGAGAGGGTGAGGCCTCTTGTTCAAGACCTAGATTTAGTACTTGAGAGACCAATCTTTCTCCTATACCTAAATCGAGTAGGCGTGAACTTCTTCTTGCACCCTATGTCCCCAGTTATCTATCCGATCTTACCCCTGAAATGAGAGTCTTATTGAGCTGGCGCTGTTGAGCCAACCCTCAACTATGCAAATCTAAGGGCATTGCCGAATAAATAGGAGTTCATAGTTAGCTCAGGATTAAGATTGAGTTACCTAGGTCATCTAGGTAAAATAGTCAGTCTTATATAGTAAACAACGTTATAAAATAAGAGTGACTTATTTATTGGTCCTGATCTTATGCAAACTCATTGCATAGAACACCCCCACACCTCATGTCATAATATATATGAATTAGGATCACATCGTATGTAGCACTTTACAACTCTTTGTAACAACTACAGAGTAGTCCGCATTCAATGATGTTACCAGAATAAGGTACCCAACCTCATTCATGTACCACAGATCATTTTGACTATTTACTCGAACTTGATCAACTCTTATGTCTCCACATAAAGTTCAAGTACTCATACAATAGTCATGGGTCTTAGTTTATTGGAGTTAGACTTTCATACAATTTATGAAAGCAATAATAAGTTATAGAAAATGTTTATCATTTTACAAACTGCGAGTTTGATGACATAAAACCCAACATGGACAACCGTCCTTCTCCCTTAGGCATGATGCTATTAAATACATTTACAACTTCCATATGAAAAAAGGGGCCTCTGTTAGAGAATATGTCCTGGACATGATGGTCCATTTCAATGTGGCAGAAGTAAATAGGGCTATCATTGATGATAAAAGTCAAGTTGGTTTTATTCTAGAATCTCTTTCGAAGAGTTTTCTGCAGTTCTATATGAACACGCTTATGAATAAAATAGAATATAACTTGACTACTTTACTCAATGAGCTACAGGCTTACCAGACTATGATGAGAGCAAAATGTCTGGAACCGGATGTAAATGTTACTACCGCTGAGAAGAGAGGAATGACCTCCAAAAAGCCTAATGTTGCTTCTTCTGTTGGGTTTGATGCCCTAAATCTCGTAGGGTTCTGTAGTTTGTAAACCATGTATGAACAAACATTTTCTATGATTAATAATATTTGATATTTTATCCACTCTGTCTATGAAATATATGATATTTTAGTTGTATTAACCATAAACCAATAAACTAAGATCCATGGTTATCATTATAACTTAAACATGTATGTGGAGACATACAAGTGGATCGTGTTTAAGTGATAACCTAAATGGTCTGTAGTATATGGATAAGGCTGGGTACCTTATCCTGGTGACACTACGA
This sequence comes from Benincasa hispida, assembly GCF_009727055.1. NCBI lineage: Eukaryota > Viridiplantae > Streptophyta > Magnoliopsida > Cucurbitales > Cucurbitaceae > Benincasa > Benincasa hispida. The sequence continues at coordinate 66,760,515 of NC_052349.1, forward strand.
GTATGACTCGCTTCGTAGGTGTTACAAATGTTGTAAAGTGCTACGAATGATCTAATCTTGATCATTCATGTGTTAGGCATGCGAGCGGGGATATTCTATACAAAGAAGTTTGTATAAGACCAGACCACGAAATGTTTAGTCTTGTTATATAACGTTGTTCATAATTGAGACTTTCATTTCACTGGGATGAACATAGGTAACATGACCTTAATTCTGAGTGAGTTGTGAACTCTTGCCTATGAGAGTAGTCCTTTGATTTGTATGTGTGAGAGTGGCCATATTGCTGACTCAACAAGCATACCATTTTGGGGATTCGTTTGATTGGAGAGCTGGGAACTTAACTACATAAGATGGAATTCATTCCTTCCCTGAAGCAGGGGTAAGTAGATAAATTGCTCCCTTAAGGACCGATTCCAGGTCTTGAACAATGTGGTGCCACACCCTCTCTTGGCCTGAGAGGGGTTTAGTCATAGTGGGACTATGATCTATTGTTCATTAGAGGGATCAGAGGTACTTAAGGAGTTATATGTAACTACAAGGGAAAAATGGTAATATTATCACATAATTAATATATTATAAATAAATATGATAACCAACTTATCATATTATATTTATAACCCATAGTTTTAATATTTCATCATATGAAACATATAAACCATAGTTCTTTTTCTATTTTATGGTATTTAATATAAATCATATTTATATTAATTCCTCCAATTAATGTATCTAATACATCATACCAATTCTATCACATATAATTGAATTTCCTCTTGTTAATTTGAACACTTCAAACTAACCCAAAATCTAATTCTTAACTTGAACCTATTGAGCTACCAAGGGGACCTCATGGACATGTAGCTTGAAGCTCCAACGGTACGTGAATAACTAACTAAACTCTTTAGTCACGAGATCCACCATCCGTTAACTATTGGTCACTCCATTAAAGACTGATAACTGCACTCTTCTCACTACAGATATATTTTTGTGTCCATATAATCAATTATTAGTGTGATAACCCTTCACAAATCGCTCGTAAGTACAACTGAGCCAATTTACCATTTTTCCCCTATAGTTACATCTAACTCCTTAAGTACCACTGATTCCTCTAATGAAAAATAAGTCATAGTTCTACTATGACTGAGTCCTCTTTTCCAAAGAGAGGGTGTGATCACTATGTTTAAGACCCAGAATCAGCCCTTAAGGAAGTAATTTATCTACTTACCCTTGCTTTGGGGAAGGAGTGAATTCCATCTTGTGTAGTTGAGTTCCCAACTCTCCAATCAGACGAATCCCCAAAAAGGTAGGCTTGTTGAGTTGGCAATCTGGTTACTCTCACCCATACTAATCAAAGGACCGCCCTCACAGGTAGGAGTTCCCAACTCACTCAGGATTAAGGTCATGTCACCTATGTCATTTTAGTGAAATGTAAATCTCAATTATCAACGGCGTTATATAAAGAGACTAATCATCTCGTGGTTCGGTCTTATACAAACTCTTTGTATAGGTCACCCTCGCTCGCATGTCTCCATACGAAAGGTCAGGATCATACCATTTATAGCACTTTACAACACTTGTAAACATCTACAAAGTGGGTCTCACCAAGATAAGGTATCTCTCCTTTATCCTTATATTACAGACAATTTAGGTTATTACTTAAGGCGGTTCACTTGTATGTTTCACATACATGCTTAAGTTACATGAAATAACCACGGATCTTAGTTTATTGGATATGAGTAAATGCATATAACATAACATTTATTTTATTAATAATCATGTGTACAAAAAGCTTACAAACTACGAGACCACTGGGAGAATTAGGACACCAATCCCAACAATCTTCCACTTGTCCTAATGCCTCGGGAAACTAATGTACAATACATAAAAATAGTACAATGTACAATAAACTATGGCATACTCTATACCTTATTATCATCTCCCACTAGCCATAGACAAGGTGTCGCATGTTCTGTAGACCCAGACTCTCCAGATGATCCTCAAACACTTTAGCCGTGAGAGCCTTTGTAAACGGATCAACAATGTTGTGCTCTGACGCGATCTTTGTGACTATCACATTACCGTGATGCACAATCTCCCTGATCAAATGATACTTTCGTTCAATATGCTTGCCTCTTTGGTGACTCTGAGGTTCTTTAGAATTTGCCATAGTCCCGCTGTTATCACAATAGAGAGTGATCGACAAAGACATATTTGGAACAACTTCCAAATTTGAAAGGAACTTCCTAAGCCAAACAACCTCTTTAGCAGCTTCACAAGTGGCTACTTAATCAACTTCCATAGTGGAGTCCGCGATGCATCCTTGCTTGATGCTTCACCAAACTACAACCCTCCATTCAGAGTGAACACTGACCCTGATGTCGATTTCCGAGAATCTCTATCAATCTGAAATTCAGAGTCTGTGTATCCTGTAAGGATCAAATCCTTATCTTCATACACCAGCATATAGTCTCTAATTCTCCAAAGATACTTGAGAATCGTTTTGACCGCCGTCTTGTGATCTAATCCTGGATTGGACTGATATCGATTGACAATCCCTACTACATAACAAATGTCAGGTCTAGTACATAACATTGCATACATGAGGCTTCCAACAGCTGAAGCATAGGGAATCCGTCTCATTTCCTCAACCTCTTGAGGTGTCTTAGGACATTGTTCCTTAGATAAAACAATTCCATGCCTGAAGGTTAATAAACCCATCTTGGAATTCTGTATCGAATACCTAATCAATCTCTTGTCAATGTACGATGCCTGAGACAAGGCTAACCTCTTTTTCTTATGATCTCAAATGATTTGGATCCTTAGAACATACTGCGCCTCTCCTAAATCTTTCATTTGGAATTAGGCGGCTAGCCACGTTTTAGTGTCAGTCAGAAAACCTACATCATTCAGAATGGGTAGGATATCATTCACATACAACACCAGGAAAGCTACTGAGCTATTGGTGATTTTCTTGTAAACACAAGGCTCATCAACATTTTGATCAAAGCCAAATGATTTGATTGCACTATCAAATCTAATGTTCCATGTTCTAGATGCTTGTTTCAGCCCATAAATGGACTTATTAAGCTTGCAAACCTTTTGCTCTTGATCTGGAATAATGAATCCCTCTAGTTGAGTCATGTAAATGGTCTCCTCAAGATTACCATTTAGAAAGGTAGTCTTGATGTCCATTTGCCATATCTCATAATCATAAAATGTGGCTATCGACAGGAGAATCTTGATAGACTTCAACATGACAACAGGTGAAAAAGTTTCCTCATAGTCCACTTAATCAACCTGGGTATAACCTTTTGCCACGAGTATAACCTTAAAGGTCTGCACCTTTCCATCTGCACCTCGTTTTCTCTTGTAGATCCACTTACACCCCATAGGTTTTACCCTATCAGGCTAATCCACAAGTTCCCAGACGGAATTAAAATACAGAGACTCCATTTCCTGATTCATGGCTTTAATCCACTCATCTTTGTCAATATCCTCCATTGCTTGCTTATAAGACATGAATCCTCAACTCCATCATCAGACATGATGTTTTGGGCTTCATTCAAACCCATGTAGCGGTCCGGTGGGTTTTTTACCCTCCCACTACATCGAGGCAGTCTCAACTCTTGAGATGGTTGACTAGATGAACCAACATCAACAACTCTTGTTGATCTATTAGCCTGTTCAACAACTCTTGTTGAACTCTCAGTAATCTCACTAGAAATCTCATGTAAAACAAGCTTGCTTCATGGCTTATGATCCCTGATGTGGTCTTCTTCCAAGAAGATGGCATTTGTCGACACAAACACCTTAATCTCACTCGGATCATAGAAGTATCCACCCCTTGTTTCTTTGGGGTAGCCTACAAAGAGGCAAACTTTCGAACGCGGTTCCAACTTTTTATGGTTAGCCACAAGCATGTGGGCCGAACATCTCCAAATCTTGAAGTGGCGTAAACTACCTTTACGGCCTCTCCATAGCTCAAAAGGTGTTTCAGAAACACTTTTCAAGGGAATGTTGTTCAAAATATAACATGCAGTCTCCACTGCAAATCCCCAAAACGAGTATGGAAGATAAGCATAACTCATCATAGACCGAACCATGTCCAACAGGGTTCTGTTTCTCCTTTCTGATACACTATTATGCTGAGGTGTACTTGAGGCCAAGAGTTGGGATGTGATTCCATGTTCTATCATATAGTTATGAAATTCTAAGTCCATATACTCTCCACCACGATCAGATCGTAGTGTTTATATCTTATTACCTAACAAGTTTTCAACTTCAACCTAATACTCCTTGAACTTTTCAAGAGTGTCAGACTTATGTTGCATTAGGTATAGATACCCGTATCTTGAATAATAATCTATGAAAGAGATGAAATATTCATACCCATCTCGAGCTCTTACACTCATTGGACCACAAAGGTCTGAATGTATAAGCTCCAAGATTTCCTTAGCTCTATAACCTTTTCCAATAAAAGGTCATTTGTTCATCTTACCTTCAAGGCATGATTCACATACCGACAAAGAGTTTTCTTCTAAACCTTTTAGAAGTCCAGATTTCACCATCTTCTGAATCTTATTGAGGTTGATGTGACCTAACCTTAGATACCAAAAATAAACGTTTTTCTTAGGAGATACCTTTGGTCTTTTTGCAGTTGTCGTTGTTTTGAACATTTTAGTATTAAGCAAGGCTTTATGACTAACGACCTTAGTACGTAGAAGTTATTTTCCATTGAACCAAAACCAATCTCCATAGCATTCCTGAAAATAAACACTTTATTCTTAGAAAAGGAGACGGTATAACCTTGTTCAATCAGACAAGAAACTGAGATTAAGTTCCTCTTGATATGAGGAACTATAAAAACATTATCCAGTAACAAATAACGTTTCTTATCCAAAAATAACTTCAGCCTGCCTACAGCAACAACTGAAACAACCTCACTAGTATCGACTCGAAGAGTCAACTCTCCATCTTCCAATGTTTTCCAGGAACTAAATCCTTGGTAGGAAGAACTTACCTGATTAGTAGCACTTGAATCATGTATCTAGACAGAATCATCATTCTCTACCAAACACGTCTCCAAGGCAAATAAATCACATTTATTGTCTTTAGATTTCTTCCTCTTCTGGAGAGTAGTGGGATCAGTATTAAAACCTAAATAAGCTCCAAGTTCCATTTCAAAGAACAATTCTCATTGATGAACTTCATCAGAATCAGCAACAATTTCTTTCTCTTTTAGTTCCTTGACATTCAAGAAAGACTCTAGGTTATCTTGGGAACTAACACTACTGGTTTTTTGTCATCTATCCCTTTTTGCTCAAAAAGTGAGAACTGACATTCAAACAATTCTTGCAACGAATCCATGATCTGACGTGCAGTGATCATATTCTCAACCTTTTTGGCCAATGCATCAAGTATGCTAGCCAAAATGTGAAATCGGGCCATCGAATTAGCCTTCATCCACACCTCATATACATTACGAACATTTCGCGGTGCATCGGGGGTCAGGACTTGAGGACACTCCTCAACCATGACAAACTCGAGGTCGTTTACCATGAAATATGTTTTAAGAGACTCTGTCCAATGTATGTAATTGGTCAAATTAAAAGAGGCAACTAACGAAAAATCATACATGTTGTTGAAAAAACAAACACATTGATCTATATTAGATTTTGGCAAATACTCTTTAAAAAAAAATCCAATATGGTTTAGCAAAATCTAAATGAACCAATATGACATCCAGTTTTGCAATGACACTGTGATTTAGGACAAAAGCCACCGAAGGGTAGTCAATTTATCCCTCCTCTGAATTGAGACACTCTCAACTAATCATTAACACTAGAATAACTCTTGTTCCTATAACAACTAGCCATTATTGATTTGGTCAAGAAATCATTAACCTGCTTAACAATTCCCTGTAAGTGTGACCCTTCATTTTAGATCATAGAGTTCCACCCCAAGCAACCAATCCAAAAGGAAAAAATCCGATTGGGGCAAAAACTAAAGCGACCCTATCCATTTTTGGAATTCACCTTAATATTGACCAACTGCACAAACCATCCGAAGGGGGACGCTCCCAGGGCGCCACAAGGTCATGCAAGAAGATCTCATAGTGCAAACCAATGAAGGAGACCGTAGGACATGTTGACACACATCCTTTACCCACTTACTATAAATACTCTCTTCGTCTACCTTGATATTGACTCATGCAAACACCATCAGAAGGGGGATGCCCCCAAGGCACCACGAGGCTGAGCATGAATCTCACGGTGTGAACATTCAGGGAAAAACGTGAGTGGAATTGACATATCATATATATCTTTTACTCCCACTGAGTATTTTATAACCCAAGGTTTAGTTTAAGAAAAAACACGGCTAATGACTTTAACTAAGTGACTTTTTAGGTTTGTCCAGAAGTAACTCTTACTTTGGAAAGTTGAACAACTTTTGATCATCATTCATTAAACTCTTTAACGAAGTCTTTGATCAACTGTTGCGTGCTTGTAGCAAATCTATCTAATTCACCTTTCCAGGTAGGTTCCCAGATAGGGGTGTTTTGTTTTCGTTAGCTTAAATACCCTAGCCTAGCCAGAACCAGCCTTAGACAAAAGGTCCCTTATGGATAGATTTATTACAAATTTAATCTTTTATGAAAATCAATTTAATCCTATTAAACCGATTTAAAAGATTAAACTTAAGTATCTAATCTGATTAGAAATATGAACTTAGGTATCTAATCTCATTAGAACTATGAACTTAGGTCTGTCTCAATCAAATTTTAAAACCCTTTTAAAACATGATTTCACCTAAGTTCGCATGCAACTCTTTCTTATTGATTTTAGTTCTAATTTCCATTATAATACTTATAACAGGAAACAACTAAAACCAACCACAATGCAAAAAAACACATACAAGGCATTCATAACTCTTATAAATAAGCCTAAGTGTCATGCTCCATGCATTGTTCATTCATTACTACTGGTATATAACACTTATATAACAAAGCAATGAACCAAGAATACATGCTCTCATACACCCTTATACTATAACTCTTATAATATAAAGATGATGCATGAATATGCTTAATGCATGCATAAATAACTCTTATATTATATGATGCATGAGCATGCTTTCTTGTAATTTCATCATGCCATTAACTATATTATAACACTTATAATATATGATGCATGAATAAGATGCATAACCTAAGGTGGGTTTTAAATCTATATGTCATACATTATGGCATATAAACAAACAAACATCTCATGTACATTAAGTAAAAGTTGATAGATCGGGATAATTAGCCTCAAATCCTGGAAAAAAAAAGCTAACTATTACAAAGAGCATTGAGTCCACCGATTCAAACAGGCGAACCGGGTCTTGAACCGTCCGGGTGAAGATCGCATCTCCTTGATCGTGCAACAACTCCTTGTGATCGTCTAGCAATGCTGTAAGAGGATAAACGATCGTTTAGCAATGATCGGGTACCTTTGATTATGCGATGAAGCATGAAGGTCACGTGATTGTGCAGCGCACATTGTGCAATGCATGCCTTAAACGATCAAGTAGATGACAATAATGCGGTGAAGCATAATTGTCTAAACAACAGTGGAATAAGTGTCAAGTATCGTATGTCGGGTGATCATGTAGTTAGTGACTATGCGATGAAGCATGCTGAACTACACGATCGTTTAGTGCGCGCACCTTCTAAATGATGAGTGTCAAAAACTCTATGCGATCATTTACCTCAAGCGTCCACGCGATCGAGCAACCAATGCTACATGGCAGAGTAAACTTTTTACCCCAATCGTTTAGCATCAGCTATACGTTTGTTTAGTAAATACTACATAATCAGGTAGAACTTTTCTACATGATCATTTAGCCAAGTCTGAACGATCATTTAGCCTGGGCTATCATCATGCGACCAACCTTTGATCTTATTCCTTGATGAGACAAAACATCTCATGCTTCGAAAACTTCATCACGAACGATTCAAAAAAATTTCAAACACTGTGAATACAGACTCGATTGCTTATTAATTATGCCCAAAAACGTAGGGGCCCTTACAAATTAACATTTCGTGAACTTAAAGAAAGCTTTAAATAGAGGCAATCATCCCGTAAACATCCATCAACACATCCACAAACACATTTAACTCTTAAATGCATTGTAGAAAACTTAAAAACCACCATGAATGTAAATTAAGTTCAATACAACAATGGAATTTGGAATATCAGAATAAACTAACTCTGATACTAATTGAAGGAAATCATAACAGAGATCTCCATGAGCAGCAAAATTGATCGTTCCAAATCCCATTAAGAATGAACACAAATAATTACAGTTATAAACGAAATCTAACAGGTTATGCATAAATAGAAATTACAACATACTACAAGAGAATACAAGGGATAAAGCATGTATACCTTTGAAGAACTTAATGACGGGAAATTAGATGTCAATTACTTGACAAATAAAATCCCTTGGACATAGTATGCGATGCATGTTCTTAGGGTATGCATTGATAGTCATGTGTCGATGGTCATACGTTGGAATGAATATGCGTCAACAAATGTATGCGATGACCATGCGTCTTGTCACAAGTTTTCTTGCTCTCGCGGCAAGTATAACGCGAACGCAAGTTTCTCGGGTGATCTGAGGTCGAACTCAAGGACTTGTAGCTGTGTGAATATGGTAATGTGCATGTGGCAATTTAAATAAAAGAATGATGGAGGGGTTTCTACACTAACACTACTCCTACTCCTAGCTAACAGACAACGCAATGAGAATATGAATAAGAGGTAGAGACACGACAACTCTTGTCATGAAACAAATGAATGAGAAAATAGATAAAATGTAAAGATGTTTACATCTCAATACTTAAGAGTGACCGCAAGGGCAACCTTAGTCAACGCAAGCCATGCAATTATGGTACACACACTTGAGCCTAATTCTAGGACGTATACGGTGTATCTGCGATATTTTCGGGAAGCCTATGTCTGCCTAAACCTCTATAACCCACTCACGAGCTCTCGCCGCATGAGCGTGATAGCCGCATAACACCTTATCCTACTTCCTGGACGCATGCAATATCGTATCCGTAGGGTGCATACGCTATGTGAAAGCAAATTGAGCTTATCTCTAAGTTCCCCATTCTTGCCTATGCGTTCCAATCCGCTCTCTCGAGTCTTAGATTTGGGTTTTAGACTACTCTCCCAAGTATGCTTAAATGATGAATGATGCGCTCATAGGACAAGGTAACCGCATGAACTTGGTTGACGCAAAATTATTCCTATCTCTAATGAACAATGCATACATTGCTTAATGTGACCAACCACTTACCCTCCCGGGCAGTTGGTTGTTACTAACTTTACTCATAGACAAGCATTGCGTTAGCCTATAGACAGGCGTTGCCGCAACATTAATGGACTGCTCTGATTCTGACATTCGCAGCGCGTTATCCTTTCTGAATCTCTGCTGTTAATGGTGTGGTAGGTGGGATGTCAACATCATCTTTTGATTTTCCCGAGGTAGTTACGTTGATGCGTTCATTCCACCCACCTTGCATTGATCCCATTAGTATGCATTATTGTGTAGCTGCAATCGTACAGTGACCGCGTTCGCTTAATAATGCAATTTCTACATGATGACTTCAATCACTTGACGATCGCAACTCTTAGTGATGGACGCATACGGCTGATTATCGCTGTTGATTTGATGATGAACACAAAATGTATGCGATGAGCTCATGTTGCCATAAACTTGTAACACTGGATTTATGCGATACGATGCACGCACGGTTCAAGTCGGTTGATATACAATAATGCCCTGACTTGACTCAATTCATGCAATACTATTTCTAGATATGCATTATTCATGGATGTTCTAGTAGTATTCTGTGCATTGTCATAAGTTTCCTTACGTTGGAACCAAGTATAATTCCATCGCAAGTTTCTCGGTGTGATCTGAGGTCGAACACAGGGACTGTTTGAGATTATTGCATTATGTTTATGATATATGCGACCAAGTTTTTTTTCAATCTTTAAAAGTATAGTTTGTGAAAGTATATAAAAATTTCGATAAAGTAAAGGAAAGCAGTAAAAATGCGATAATAAATAAAGTGCAATAAACCTAAGCTAAGATGGTACAAGATACAGGCTTCATGATATAAGATACTGAGGTCAAGGCTAGCTGTGAAGATTATACACAGATCATGTAATGCGGCGACAAGTCTTATGTATGAAACAGAATAGAAAGATAACTAGTATAAATATCGCAAGTTCTTAATTGCGTTGAAGTGATAAGTACGGTTCCGTTTTTCCCTTAGCATACACCTTTCAGTGATCGGCCGCGTTCCCACATGTCTGTGGTGAAACAGAGACAAATGTAATGAACGCAAGGTTGCTTCCTTGTCTGGAAGTACTTATCGCTCTAGTTAACGCATTCTTTTGACCTTCTCTCGATAGATCAGAACGACATCTTCACTTCTGCTCTCACAGGTGAAGATGCCGTCTGGCATGCCTTAGCTAAACACAATTTATTTCTTAACACAGATTAAGTACTCGTTTAATTCATATTAACTACAAGGGGATTAAGAACACATCATGAAGAAAGCAATAAACAGAGGAACGGAAAGAGACAAAAAAGTGATGATGAAAGCAATTAAGACATTCCATATATTTATTTAGCGTCTGATACATGGTGTGTGAATGCAGAGATAAAGAAGATGAACTACAATGATGAAAAGAGATAGAACAGATACAAATAGTTCCAACGTCTTGACACCGATTTGGATGGGATATGCTTGCCGGATTGGATGGATTGGACGGATGGATGAGCTTCCCTCTCAGGTTTGCTCAACCGGTAGCAGGGATCTGAGTAAAAGAGCTTCGCGACGGGGATCTTGGCAGATGAACACTGAGACTCACCTCTCGGTCTTGCCTCTTCTTCTTCTTGGATTTCTTCAGTTTAACACTCAGCTCAGCCTTTTTCTCAATATAATAGTAGCGATTAGCCTCGTATCCAGTCACCTATTTTCTGTGAATACTATGGGGTATTTATAGGTGAAGATCTTTGACTCTGGCCTTGTGGTCCCCACTTTTGTTATGGAAATTCCAAAGATTGAGGGATATTATTCCTTCTGTTATGCAATCAGACCGTCGAATCTGCACAACCGTTAGTTGTACACGTGTCACAATCTCCGCTTTTGCATTGCTCAGCTGCATCTTTCGATCGAGTGTTTACATGCGGTGTTGTTTTTATTACCGCATACGGTTGATAGTCAGCTCTGGATCGACTGTCGCATTGTGCCGTCATTGCGTTAATCGTCTTTTCAGTGTTGATTGTTGGGCGCAATCTGACAGAGATGCGTTGGTCCGTTCTTCTTAAGCCTTGATCGCAAGCGGTGACTTGGTTTTCTGCAAAACAGAGTAGAAATCTCCTTTTCTTCCATCTTAATGATGTTAGCGGGTGTAATTGCGATAATTCATAATTATTGTATTCCTAAGCTAATTTCCATACAATTGGCGCATATTTAAACTCTTTTGGCCGCAATATCTAAATAAGGCAGTACAAATAACTTGTATTTCTACAAGTTATCACATCCCCAAATTTAGATATGTGCTTTTCCTCAAGCATATCTTCTACTAAGGCAATAAAGCTCAATTCTTATCTTATATTTCTGCGTCAATTGGTTGCTCCGAATGTTATACTTAGGCATATTACTTGACATCGCAATTTCTTCCTATCCTTGCTAATTCTTAACAAGCTCTACTTTATTCTTCTATATAACAAAATTTTGCTCAAAAGTGCTTTTCTAATTTTTCACAATAGAATGTTTATCTCTTCTTTATCAAAACAACTCGATATATCTATATGCGGTGGTCAACACATTTGCGTCATTTATTAGAGACAGTTGGTCATGGTTACACTCTTCGTTTTGGCCTGCCCCCACGGGTGTCATGCGAACATCCAACTACAGTTGTGTGCCAATCTCAACTTTAACTCATGATATTCAGAGGAGTTGTCTCTTGCATTATTGTATTATATTGCTTTTCTTTCATTTTCATACTACGTTGATCTTGGAAACCCACCTTCGTTTTGGCTTGCTCCTACGGGTGTCATACGAACATCCAACTACGAGCAGGCTCCTTTCACAACTAGACTCTTATCAATTTGGGGACATTTTATTTTTCCTTTACGTTGACATTGGAGTTTTGCATAAAAAGTTTTTTTTTTTCAAAAACAGAAAATAAACGCATTTTCTTAAATACTGCATATTCTTTATTTTATCTACTCAGACTTTCCCCACCCCCAAATTTAAAGATGAGCAAGGTCCTCATTGCGTTATTTGGATAGACTAGACAAACACTTAGAAGAAAAATTTCAAAAAGAAGGTTTGAGCAGAACTTTGAAAGATAAAGAGGTAAAGTACTACTAAACTAAGAATTAACTAAGTGTTAGTCAGAATTTACAAAGTATGGGAAATGTTTCTAAGTATAAACATATAGTACATCATAGTAACGCAATGAAGAACAAAAAAGTAAAAGATTAAGAACATTGCAAGTATTGACAAAGGATGATAAAGAAAAAGGCATAGGCAAAAAGTGGAGTGAATATGTACTCATTGTATTGAATATTAACAAAGTATACAAATAATTACAAATTAATGAAATACAAAATTGTGTGCCTGTACAAGAATCAAAGAATTGATTAACTTTTTAAATTTGATTCAGATGGGTGCACGTTAAAAAGTGGCACCGTGCTCCTAATAACGCAAAACATTTTTACTGAGGATGGGCAAGAACGCATGCACCCCCACAACGCACCCCTTAACTAACACATTTCTGGAGGATACCTCAACATCACATTTAGCTAAGGGTGGGCAAAGGACACATACGCGTGCAGCACACCCCTCAACGCAATGTATTTGGGTGTAATGGACGCAAAGTATCTCTTGTTAACTCACAATGTACCCATCATCGCATTTCATATCAGTATTTATTGTTCTTTTCAATTCATCTAAAACGCAAGTCGAAAAGGACTTTGCGGTGTTTAATGCTTCATCCAATCATTCGCTCAACGCATTAATTATGGAAAAGCATAAAGAATTAAAGACCATATGAAAATAAATGCCAAGACAATAAATGAAGAATTAAATTCATTAAGCCAAGAACGAATTAAATAAGCAAGTGAAGACAAGATTCAAGAATTCAAAGAGATAGGAATTTAAGAAAGCATTAAACATAGTGGTGAGATATGGACCAACAGATGCGTTTCTCGAATGGGCACAATCCACATCTCCGCATGCTGTCCTACTTGCCTGCCCAATGTCCTAGGAACATTACTCCTTTCCTGTAGATCCCGGGGCTTCTGAATTGCTGGGCAACGTTTTTGGTGCTCTGTTTCTCAGCTCGGAAGCCAACTGGCCCACCTGGATCTCCAAATTTCTAATTGAAGACGCCTGCGCTTGCATCACTGCATCATTTTTATCCATATATTGCTTCAGCAGGGTCTCCAAAGAGCTTCCAGAAGTGTTAGAAGATGAGGACTACTGGTGATGCGACTGTCTCGGCTGCCTTTAATTTGAATTTTGGTGAAAAGAAGGATTCCCTCGACAGCCACTATGATGGTTGATTGGCCCCCCGAGGTTGGGATTACCTCCCCAACCGAAGTTAGGATGGCTTCTCCAGCCAGGATTATAAGTGTTGTTGAAGGGGTTGTTCTAGATGGAACATACTTGCTGGATGTTCGATAGGCACATTTCAGCTGCATGAGCCCCTCCACAATTGATGCAATTTATTGCGGCCACTTGAGCCGACGTAGGGGGTTACACTGATTGTTGAGGGATGGCTCCTTGATTAATTGCCATCGATTGGAGGATGAAAGTCACCGCGGCCATCTGTGTGGCCAACGTGGTCATTGTCTCCGCAAGGACAATGGCAGTTTCATTCTTTCGTCTATCGGCACCTCGGCCTCCATATCCATCATCGATCCAATCATCCATGTTCCACGATATGCGGTCCAGGATGACCTTAGCCTTTGTATATGTTTTATCCATAAAACCTCTTTCTACGGAGGCATCGGCAATATCTTGCTTTGATCTGTTCAGGCCATTATAAAAAGTTTCCATCAAGACGCAATCGGGAATTCCGATATGCGGGCAGTTTTTAATCAGTCTTCTAAATCATACCCAGGTGGTGCTCAGGGTCTCATTCTTCTTCTGCCCGAAGTTTAGCATGTCCTTCCGTCGCCTTGCGTTGACGGTTGATGGGAAGAACTTCTTCATAAATCGCTCCACCAGGTGGTCCCACGATGTAATTTCATTTGGCTCAAGTGAGTGAGCCCACTTCTTAGCCTCACCCCTTAAGGTGTAAGGGAAAAAATACAGTCTTATACTCTCTGGGGTTACGCCAGGTAGAGAGAAGTTGCCACACATTTCGACAAAGCTCGTCAGATGGGCGTGTGTGTTTTCACCTTGCAGACCCCTAAATTGCCCGACATTTTGGATCATCTGAAGCATGACCGACTTAATTTCGAACCTTGCATTCTTCTCGATAGTAGGCCTCAAAATCCCAGGCGAAAAGTCATATAGTTTGGGTGCCACATAATTCCTCATGGGAATGTTGCGGTCCGCTGCCAGGAAAACATGATCCTGCACTGGTCGAACAGCTCCTTGATTCATTACCGATACTGCATTATCATTGTTGTCCGCCATGCTTGCTGCCTTCTTTCGCCTAATCCGATTCTGACGTGCCCGTGCACAAAAGGTACGCTCGATCTCAGGGTCAGCTTTGAATTCTGGTTTAGCACCAGTACTCATAAACCGTCAAGCTGCTCTCCGCGTTGAACAGCCAGTATAATAAGATCCGTCCTGCAAAATACCACAAATACACTCAAACAATAAACCGTTAACACATCCCCGACAACAGTGCCATAAACTTGTTGACTTGAGGATGAACGCAAAATGTATGCGATGCTTAGATGATGTGCTACAAGCTCATGTTGCCATAAACTTGTAATGCTGGATTTATGCGGTACGATGCATGCACGGTTCAAGCCGATTGATATACAATAAGGCCCTGACTTGACTCAATTCATGCAATACTATTTCTAGATATGCGTTATTCATGGATGTTCTAGTAAGATTCTGTGCATTGTCACAAGTTTCCTTACGTTAGAACCAAGTATAATTCCATCACAAGTTTCTCGGTGTGATCCGAGGTCGAACACAGGGACTGTTTGAGGTTATTGCATTGTGTTTATGATACATGCGACCGGATTTTTTTCCAATCTTTAAAAGTATAGTTTGTGCAAGTATAAAAAATTGCGATAAAGTTAAGGAAAGTAGTAAAAATGCATTACTAAAATAAAGTGCAGTAAACCTAAGCTAAGATACAGGCTTCATGATACAAGATACTGAGGTCAAGACTAGCTGTGAAGATTATATACAGATCATGTAATGCGACGGCAAGTCTAATGTATGAAACATAACAGAAAGATAACTAGTATAAACATCGTAAGTTCTTAATTGCGTTGAAGTGATAAGTACAGTTCTGTTTTTCCCTTAGCATACACCTTTCAGTGATCGGCCGCGTTCCCACATGTCTGTGGTGAAACAGAGACAAACATAATGAACGCAAGGTTGCTTCCTTGTCTGGAAGTACTACTCGCTCTAGTTAACGTATTCTTCTGACCTTCTCTCGATAGATCAGAAGGACATCTTCACTTCTGCTCTCACAGGTAAAGATGCCGTCTGGCATGCCTTAGCTAAACACAATTTATCTCTTTAACACAGATTAAGTACTCGTTTAATTCATATTAACTACCAGGGGATTAAGAACACATCATGAAGAAAGCGATAAACGGAGGAACGAAAATAGATAGAAAAGTGATGATGAAAGTGATTAAGACATTCAATATATTTATTTAACGTCTGATACATGGTGTGTGAATCCAGAGATAAAGAAGATGAACTACAATGATGAAAAGAGATAGAACAGATACAAATAGTTCCAACGTCTCGACACCGATTTGGATGGGATATGCTTGCCGGATTGGATGGATTGGACGGATGGATGAGCTTCCCTATCAGGCCTGCTCAACCGGTAGCAGGGATCTGAGTAAAAGAGCTTCGCGGTGGGGATCTTGGCAGATGAACACTGAGACTCACCTTTCGATCTTGCTTCTTCTTCTTCCTAGATTTCTTCAGTTTAACACTTAGCTTAGCCTTTTTCTCAATAATTAGCCCCGTATCCAGTCACCTCTTTTTCTGTGAATACTATGGGGTATTTATAGGTGAAGATCTTTGACTTCAGCCTTGTGGTCCCCACTTTTGTTATGGAAGTTCCGAAGATGGAGGGATATTATTCCTTCTGTTATGCAATCAGACCGTCGAATCTGCACAACCATTAGTTGTACACGTGTCACAGTCCTCCGCTTTTGCGTTGCTTAGCTGCATCTTTCGATCGAGTGTTTGCATGTGGTGTTGTTTTATTACCGCATGCGGTTGAAAGTCAACTTTGGATCGACTGTCGCATTATGCCATCATTGCGTTGATCGTTTTTTCAGTGTTGATTGACGGGCGCAATGTGATAGAGATGCGTTGGTTCGTTCTTCTTGAGCCTTGATCGCAAGCGATGACTTGGTTTCCTGCAAAACAGAGTAGAAATCTCCTTTTCTTCCATCTTAATGATGTTAACGGGTGTAATTGCGATAATTCATAATTATTATATTTCTAAGCTAGTTTTCATACAATTGGCGCATATTTAAACTCTTTTGGCCGCAATATCTAAATAAGGTAGTACAAATAACTTGGATTTCTACAAGTTATCAACCGCAACATCCATGCGTTGATCGAACATGTTCGCCTTTGCGATGAAGAGTTTCTCCGTATGAGATCGTTTATGCGGTAGTCCGGTTTCTGCGTTTGTGTCCACTTCTTGCGTTAGCTACAAAAATAGACAATTGAACGCATAATAACGGGTTAGCTGAGATTCTTAATGCTGAACATCGCAAGCTCATTTTCTCGTGAATTCCTAACATAATTGCCGCATATTTTGCTTAACAGCCTCATAATTCTAAGTAAAAGGCCTAAGATGACATGCATTTCTGCATGTCATCAGAACTATTCTTCAAGTATCCCTCGATCCGTTTCCAATGCGTCTAAAATAGCACTCGAACATAACGAACAGAACACGACCTCCTCGAACGTCTAAATGCACCTCGAACCCATTCGAGTCCAACTCGATCCTCGAACTGAGTTAGAACACCACCACAAGTGTTACTTTGGTATTCTCGGTGTGAGAATCCAGGAGTTATGGGCTCTGTATAATTTTAGATTGAGAAAGCCAGGAGGTAGATGATCGAGTAAGTGGTAGATGAAGACTGTCTATCATATGAACGATGTACTTGATAAACGGAAGCCTATCGTGTAGACTTTGCTACTTGATCATGTAGCAACGATCAACGAGTAACTATCGTATAGTCAACTCTTAGCTCAATCGTATATGCTCTCAACGGCTATCGCTTAGTAAAAGCATTTTTTACTTGATAGCCTTTTGCGTGAGATTTTCCTAAATTGAAATCATCTTCTAAATTTGGAAAAAAAATTTCTTTTTATCTCACAGTTACCATAAACTTCCAATATCCTCCCACTCAAATCGATTATTAGAGAAAAGAATTAATTATCACATAATTAATATACTATAAATAAATATGATAACCAACTTATCTTATTATATTTATAACCCATGGTTTTAATATTTCATTATATGGAACATATAAACCATAGTTCCTTTTCTATTTTATGGTATTTAATACAAATCATATTTATATTAATTTCTCCGATTAATATATCTAATACATCATATCAATTATATCACATATAATTGAATTTCCTCTTATTAATTTGAACACTTCAAACTAACCTAAAATCTGATTCTCAACTTGAACCCATTGAGCTACCAAAGGGACCTTATGAACCTGTAGCTTGAAGCTCCAACGGTACGTGAATAACTG
The DNA here is from genome assembly GCF_009727055.1 of Benincasa hispida. Classification (NCBI taxonomy): domain Eukaryota; kingdom Viridiplantae; phylum Streptophyta; class Magnoliopsida; order Cucurbitales; family Cucurbitaceae; genus Benincasa; species Benincasa hispida. The sequence goes on from NC_052349.1 coordinate 66,778,533, forward strand.
ACTAAACTCTTTAGGCACGAGATCTACCATTCGTTAACTATTGGTCATTCCACTAAAGACCGACAACTGTACTCTTCTCATTACAGATATATTTCTGTGTCCATATAATAAATCAAAAGTGCGATAGCCCTTCAAAAATCGCTCGTAAGTATAACTGAGTCAATTTGCAGTTTTGCCCCTGAAGTTACATCTAACTCCTTAAGTACCACTGATTCCTCTAATAAACAATAAGTCAAAGTCCTACTATGACTGAGTCCTCTCTTCCAAAGAGAGGGTGTGACCACTATGTTCAAGACCTGAAATTAGTCCTTAAGGGAACAATTTATCTACTTACCCCTGCTTTGGGAAAGGAGTGAATTCCATCTTTTGTAGCTTAGTTCCCAGCTCCCCAATCAGACGAATCTCCAAAAAGGTAGGCTTGTTGAGTTGGAAATCTGACCACTCTCACCCACTAATCAAAAGACAACCCTTATAGGCAGTAGTTCCCAACTCACTTAGGATTAAGGTCATGTCACCTATGGTCATTTTAGTGAAATGTAAGTCTCAATTATCAACGACCTTATATAAAGAGACTGATCATCTCGTGGTCCAATCTTATACAAACTCTTTGTATAGGACACCCCCGCTCGCATGTCTCTACATGAATGGTTAGGATCAGACCATTTGTAGCACTTTACAATACTTATAAACATCTACAAAGTGGGCCGTATCCGTAGTGTCACCAGGATAAGGTATCCCTCTTTTATCCTTATACTACAGACCATTTAGGTTATTACTTAAGGCATGATCTACTTGTATGTCTTACATACATGCTTAAGTTACATGAAATAACCACGGATCTTAGTTTATTGGATATAAGTAAATGCATATAAAATAATATTTATTTTATTAATAACAATGTATACAAAAAGTTTACAAACTATGAGACCAAAGGAAGAATTAGGACACCAATCCCAACAGCTTACATATATCAATAAAGAGTTATTAATTAAACTAACACTATAAACAAAAGGTTGTTTAGACAGGTCAGATGTATCTTAGTCAAAGAGTTGAGAGTACCTCGATGTAGTGGAAGGAATGTATGACTTCCTAGCCATTATTGAGAAACAAAAGTTATCAAAATAAGATGCATTCCTCATATAGTTTAATAAGAAATCTATTGAATACTAACATGTTTACACCAATTTACTCGGCTAAAGTGTTTGAGAATCTCCTAGTAAGACTAGGACTACCAGGTATATAACCTAGGGTAAGTGGGAGAAAAATCGAGTATGTGATACCGAAAAAATGGATATGTGATACCGAATGGTAAACTATGGGTATGTGATGCCCTAGATTATTGCATTTCTCTGTAAACAATAAGAAACTCAGTATTATATATTCAGATATATATGTTACCACTGGAGTTTTAGTCCAAGTGGGAGTTTGTTGGGTTTTATGTCCTAAAACTCGTGGTTTGTAAACAATAAAACTTATTCTGAAAATTCAATAAGTTGTTATTGAATATATGAATTGATTATTTTATTTTAGAAATAAATCCAATATACTAAAAAGATCCATGACTATGACATGAGTACTTCAACTTTATATGGAGACATAAAAGTGGTCTATAGTATATGAATGAGGTTAGGTGCCTTATTCTGGTAACACTATTGGATGTGGCCTACTCTATAGTTGTTACAAAGAGTTGTCAAGTGCTACAGACGAAGTGATCCTAATTCGTACATGTTATGACATGAGGAGTGGGGGCGTCTCGTGCAATGGATTTGTACAAGATTGGACCATGAAATAAGTCATTCTTACTTTATAACGCCGTTTTCTATTTAAGATTGACTATTTCAAAGCGATGACCTAGGAAACTTGACATTAATCCTGAGCTAATTATAAACTCCTATTTATTCGAGATTATCCTTAGATTTACATAGGTGAGGGTTGGCTCAACAGTGTCGGCTCAATAAACCTCCATTTTAAGGGTAAGAACGAGTAGATATCTGGAGACATAGGTGTAAGATGGAATTCATTCCTACCCGCTTTTAGGGATAGTAGAGAGGTTGTTCCTTTATGTGCTAACTCCGGGTCTTGAACAAGAGGCCCCACCCTCTCATTGGCATGAGAGGGTTTGTTGGGTTTTATGTCCTAAAACTCGCAGTTTGTATCAATGAAGATGTTATTCAACATTTCTTCAATAAACTTGTTACTGAATTTCTAAATTGCATTTGTAAAGTCTAAATCCAATAAACTAAGATCCATGGCTATTACATGAATACTTGAACTTTATGTAGAGACATAAAGATGGATCAAAGTTCGAGTAAATAGCCAAAACGGTCTATAGTATATGATTAAGGTTGGGTACCTTATTCTGGTAACACTATTAGATGCGGCCTACTCTGTAGCTATTACAAGTTGTTGTAAAGGTGCTACAAACGAAGGGATCCTGATTTGTTCATGTATTGACATGATGAGTGGGGGCATCCTATGCAATGAGTTTGCATAAGATCGGACCAAAAAATAAGTCATTCTTACTTTATAATGTTGTTTACTGTTTAAGACTGATTTTTTTACTTAGATGACATAGGTAACTCGATCTTAATCCTGAGCTAACTATGAACTTCTGTTTATTCAGGATTATCCTTATATTTGCATAGATGAGGGTTAACTCAACAGCGCCGACTCAATAAGCCTCCCATTTCAAGGGTAAGACCAGGTAGATAGCTGGGGACATAGGGTGCAAGATGGAATTCATGCCTACCTGATTTAGAGATAAGAGAAAGGTTGTTCTCTTAAGTACTGTATCCAGGTCTTGAACAAGAGGCCCTACCCTCTCAATGGCTCGAGAGGGATTCGGTTTGGTGATTAGATCATAAACCAATTGTTCATTAGAGAACCAATTGGAACTTAAGAAACGATGTCATATGGAGGGTAAAACAACATATTGACCCAACCATTATTATGAACAACCTGTGAAGGGTCGACTTACTTGTTATGGTTATATCATGTGAACACAAATATATTTACAGTGACGAGAGTGCAACTATCAAGCTATAGTGGTGACTCAATAGTTAACGAATATTGATTAATTCGGTCTAAAATGTTTTAGCCAATTAATCTTAATCCTTGGAACTCATGATCTGTAGGTCCATAAGGTCCCTCTACTAGCTCGTAAAACATGAACACCTTGGATTATTAAATTAAGTGAATTTGGAATAATATCAATTTGAATTGTTCAAATTGAATTTCAATTTGAAAATGTTGAAATTGAAATTAGGGTTTTGAATTTGAATAAGTTCGAAATTGAAATTAGTGTTTTAAATTTGAATAAGTTCAAAATCAAATTAGGGTTTGTTTAATTATATTCGATATAATTAACGTTTGTTGAAATTAAACGAAATTGGAGAGTTTATAATATTTAAATATTTATTTTAATATCAATTACATGAACAAGATTCATGTTTAAAATTAGATGTGTGATTAATTTGAATTGATATTAAATTAATTAATTAATTAAATATGTTTAATCAATTAAAAATCAAATTAATTTCAATTTTAAAATTCAATTAGAGAAATTGAATATTGAAATGTTGAATTTGATTAATTAGGAATAAATCAAATTGAATTTAATTAATTTGAAATTAATTAGATTTTTGGAAATTAAGGTTTTTGGAAAAAATGGAGAAAGTGGGGTTTTTTTTTTCCACTTTCACCTTTAAGCATGAGGTGTTTCTCATGCACAATCACATAATTCCCACTTGAATTAGAAAGTAGCTGCTGACCATCAATTATATTGAAGGTGGTTGCATGCTGAGATTCAATAAAAACTCTTAGATTTGAAGAAGAAGATGATGAACTTGAGTTGGAAAAATGAGTTTCTGCTAATTAATCTTCTTCCTCACAAAATCTCTCAATTTCCTTCACCAGATTCACTCAAATTCGAGTTTCACCACTCAAATTTAAGGTTGAGAATAGTAGAGAAGATCTCTTAGTGGTCCACTATTGATTTGGAGCAGATTTGGAGTGAAGAGTAGCTTGGAATTGAAAGATTTAATCAAAGGTGAGTTCAACATGAAACCCACTTTAGTTTTTCTGAAATAGCATGCTTTAGAACTCAAATTAAATGTAATTAGAGTGCTTATTGATTCTGTTTGCTTCCGTTGCATGCTGGTTTATCCCATCAAGGACTCAATTTTTTGATCAAATTACAAACCAATTGTTCATTAAAGGATCAGTGGGACTTGAGAAAAAAGAGGTAATCTCAAGGGTAAAACAACTATTTGACCCAGCCATTATTACAAAAAATTTGTGAAGGGTTAACTTATTAATAATATTATATCGAGTAGATGTAATATATCTACAGTGAGGGGAGTGCAACTCTGGGCTTTAGTGGAGTGACCAATAGTTAACGAATGGGGGTTAATTTGGTGTAAAGAGTTTAGCAAATTAATCTCGAATCGTTGGAGCCCATGATCTATAGGTCCACGAGGTCTCCCTACTAGCTCATAAATGGATTAGCCTTAGAGTACCTGAAGGAAATCGGAAACGAGATTTCCGTGAGCAGTGGAAGCAAGACTATTCCAAATTACAATCATGAATCAACATATATTTACAGTCAACTTCCATACAAGCGGTTATGCAAATAATACAGAGAAATTACAGCATGAACATCAAATGTACAGAGGAAAAAACTGTACTAACAATGGCGGAAGCGTCTCCATACTCCGATGCATGACTCTTATCAAACAACAGCAACCATGAGCGCTCGATCTACACGCTGTCTCTTATACACATCTAGATGTGTATAAGAGACAGGTGCAACTCTGGGCTTTAGTGGAGTGACCAATAGTTAACGAATGGGGGTTAATTTGGTGTAAAGAGTTTAGCAAATTAATCTCGAATCGTTGGAGCCCATGATCTATAGGTCCACGAGGTCTCCCTACTAGCTCATAAATGGATTAGCCTTAGAGTACCTGAAGGAAATCGGAAACGAGATTTCCGTGAGCAGTGGAAGCAAGACTATTCCAAATTACAATCATGAATCAACATATATTTACAGTCAACTTCCATACAAGCGGTTATGCAAATAATACAGAGAAATTACAGCATGAACATCAAATGTACAGAGGAAAAAACTGTACTAACAATGGCGGAAGCGTCTCCATACTCCGATGCATGACTCTTATCAAACAACAGCAACCATGAGCGCTCGATCTACACGACCTGTCTCTTATACACATCTAGATGTGTATAAGAGACAGGTCCTACTATGACTGAGTCTTTTCTTCCTAAGAGAAGCTGTGGCCACTATGTTCAAGCCCCGAAATCAGCCCTTAAGGGAGAAATCTCTTTACTTATCTCTGCTTCTGTCTCTTATACACATCTAGATGTGTATAAGAGACAGATCTTAAGCAATCAACAGTGCTACAACCCTTCACAGATCGCTCGTAAGTAAAGCTGGGCCAATAACCATTATGCCCCTATAGTTACATCTGTCTCCTTAAGTACCACTGATCTCTCTAATGAGCATAAATCATAGTCCTACTATGACTGAGTCTTTTCTTCCTAAGAGAAGCTGTGGCCACTATGTTCAAGCCCCGAAATCAGCCCTTAAGGGAGCAATCTCTCTATTTATCCCTGCGTCGGGAAAGGTGTGTATTCCATATTGTGGATTGAGTTCCCAGCTCCCAGATCAGACAAGTCCCCAAAAAGGTAGGCATGTTGAGTTGGCAATTTGGCCACTCTCACCCATACTAATCAAAGGACCACCCTCAAAGGCAAGAGTTCCCAAAACACTCAGGATTGAGGTCGTGTCACCTATGATCGTTTAGGTGAGATGCAAGTCTCTAGTATCAACGGCGTTATATACAGAGTCTAATCATCTCGTGGTCCAAATCTTATACAAACTCTTTGTATTGGATACACTCGCTCCATGTCTCCATACAAATGGTCAGAATCAACCATCTGTAGTAGTTTACAATACTTGCAAACCTCTACAAAGCGGGTCGTATCCATGGTGTCACCAGGATCAGGTATCCCACCTTAATCCTTATACTACAGACCGATTTAGGTTATCACTTAAGGCATGATCCACTTGTATATCACATATACATGCTTAAGCTCACATAAGATAACCAAGGAGCTTTGTTTATTGGATATGCGTAAATGCCAGAATTAAATAACATTTATTTTATTCATTGAACAATGTGTATCTTTACAAAACAACGAGACTCCGGGAGAATTAGGACACCAACCCCAACAGTATCGTGATAAGTTAATTTGAAACGTTCAAATTATAATTAAGGGAATTAGTAATTATATGTGATATAATTACGCGTTTAATTTTAAAATTAAAAAAAATTGGAGAACCAATTAATATCTAAATATGATTTAAATATTAAATTCATGAATAGGGATTCATGATGATGGAATTAGTGTTAAATTAATTTAATATTTGATATTAAATTAATTAGAATTAACTAAATTGTTTAATTATTTATTTATTATTAATTTTATTAGAAAATTAATTAATGAATTTATTTTGTAAAATTAATAAAGATTTCAATATTGAAAAAAAAATGATTTTGGTAATAAATTGCAAAAAAAAAAAAAAAAAAAAAAATTGAAAAGATGGAAAATGGAAAAAGTGGGTCTTTCCACGAGTAGCTCACACATTCTCCACCATGTTCTTGAGTCAAATCTTCCAAGCATGAGTAGCAATTCATGCAACAATCTTTGCATGATAGTCTTGCAATAAATAGAGAAGATTGGGCTGAGAATCGAGCATGCAACTGAATGGTTTTTACTGAAAAACTTAGGTTGAAGAAGGTCTTCTTCCTTGGTGATGCAGTGACCTCATCTTCAAATTCCCTTAATCCAACTCTTATTTTGAGTCCCACAACTCAATCTAAGACACCAAGAGGATAGTAGGGAAGGCCTTGAGGTGGTTCACAAGTAGATTGGGAGGAGATTTACAGCTAGAATCGAGATTTAAGTGATTCTTCAAAGGTATGTCATGAAACCCTCTTATTAGTTTATGAACATACTTAATTTAAAGCCAAAATTAATGAATTAGAATGCTTAATGATTCGTTTTACTTTCGGTGCATGTTTTCTAACTCCAACATAATGTTTACAATGGTGAGAAATAAATAGAGAAATACAATAAACTAGGGCATCCAAAATACCCTTTGACATTCTCCCACTTGCCCTAGATTATGCTCGTAGTCCTAGTGTAACGCGATGGGGTATGTGTATGATATTAAATGCTCACAATGATGCGATACAACTACTATTTATACGTTAGGGATTGCTCAGGTAGTATGCCCTGCATTGTCACAAGTTTCCTGACGATGGAACCAAGTGTAATTCCACCGCAAGTTTCTCGGTGTGATATGAGGTCGAACACGAGGAAGTGGTGCCGGTTATTGCGGTATGTTCATGGTATATGCGACCAGGTTTTTTTTTTAAATTCTTTATAAAAGGTGTGTACAGTATGTAAATTGCAGTAAAATAAAGGAAAGCAGTAAAAATGCGATAAGACATAAAAATATAATAAAATTAAGCTAGATGTTACAAGATACAGGCTTTATGTGCAAGATACTAGGATTAAGGGTAGCTGTGAAGGTTGTGCAAAGACGTGGGATGTGATGACAAGTCTTGTGAACAGATTAGAAAGAGAAAAATAAGTATTACAAACAACTCAAGTTCTTAATTGAATTGAAGGTACAAATACTGTTCCATTCTTCTCTTAGCATACACCTCTCAGTGATCGGCCGCGTTTCCCACATGTCAATGGTGAAACAGAGTCTAATGTAATGAACGCAAGGTTACTTCCATGTCTGGAAGTACTACTCGCTTTAGTTAATGCACTCTTCTGACCTTCTCTCGATAGATCAAAATGACATCTTCACTTCTGCTCTCACAGGTGAAGATGCCGTCTAGCATGCTTTAGCTAAACGTATTTTATAACTTTAATACATATTAAGTTCTTGGTGATTCATATTGCTCATCAAGGGATTAAGAAAACATCATGAAGAAAGTGACTAATGGGTGAATGGAAATAGATAGAAAATGGTAAACGAAATCTATCGAAACATTTAATATTTCTACTAAGTGTTTGATACACGATGTGTGAATGAAGAGATAAAGAAAATATGGAATACAATGAAAGAGAGATAGAACAGATACAATCCGGTGCCAATGTCTTGGCACAGATTCGATGGAGATCTACTTGCAAGATCGGATGGTTTCAATGGCAGGAAGAGCTTCCCTCTCAGGCTTGCTCCATCGGTAGCAGGGGTCTCTGCATAGAGCTTCGATTGGGTATATGACAGGTCGGATCTGAGATTCACCTCTCAGCCTTATCTCGTTCTCTTCCGGATTTCTTCTCTTCTAAAATCTTACAGCACTTAGCCCAGTATCAAATAGCATACTTTTCTCTGAAATCACTTGGGTATTTATAGGAGCAGATCCTTTTACTCCGGCCTTGTGGTCCCCACGTGATGGTTATGGTAATTCTGCAGATGGAGGGATATTATTCCTTCTGTTATGCAATCAGACCATCAATTCTGCACAACCGTTAGTTGTACACATGTCTCAATCCTCCACTCTTGCGTTGCTCAGTTGCATCTTTCGATCATGGGTTCGCATGCGATGTTTCTTTTTATTACCGCATGCGGTCAAAACGTAGCTCTGGACTGACTGTCGCATTGCACCGTTACTTCGATAATTGTCTCTTCATGGTTGCTTGATGGGCATAATGTGGCAGAGATGCATTGATTAGTTTCTCATGAGCCTGGAGCGCAAACGGTGACTTGGTCTCCTGCAAAACAAAGTAAAGTTTGGCTTGTCCTCCATCTTTTTGGCGTTAGTGGGTGTAATTGCAAACATTTATAATTATTGTCATACTAGGTTAATTTTCATACAATTGGCGCATAATTACTAACTTTTGGCCACAATATCTAGATAAGGTGGCATAAATAACTTGTATTTCTACAAGTTATCACCTAGTCCAACCAGGTGGCCCTTGAACACTTTAGCCGAGAAGGCCTTCGTAAACGGATTAGCAAGGTTGTCTTTCAAGGCTATCTGCGTGACTATCATGTCTCCTCGATGTACAAACTCTCTAATGAGATGGTACTTTCTTTCAATATGTTTTCCACGTTTGGGACTTCTAGGTTCCTTGGAATTAGCAACTGCACCACTATTGTCACGATACAAAGTAATGGGCAAGGGCATATTTGGAACGATTTCCAAATCTGCCAAGAACTTGTGGAGCCTCATTGCTTCTTTAGCTACTTCGCATGCAACTATATATTTCGCTTCCATCGTGGAGTTAGCTATATGACTTTGTTTAATGCTTTTCCACACTATAACTCCTCTGTTAAGAGTGAAAACTGATCATGAGGTAGATTTCTTGGAATCTACATGAGTCTGAAAATCAAAATAAGCGTATCCTGTAAGGATCAAATCCTTAGGTCCATACACAAGCATATAGTTCCTCATTCTCCCTAGATACTTGAGGATGTTTTTGACAGCCGTCCAATGACTGTGGCCCGGTTTAGATTGGAATTTGCTAACGATTTCAACTACAAAGCATATGTCAGGACAACACAACATAGTGTACATCAAACTCCCAACTGCTGATGCATATGGAATTCTTTTCATTTCCTTAACTTCTTGAGGTGTCTTAGGAGATTATTCTTTTGACAGATGAATTCCATGTCTAAAAGGTAACACACATTTTTTTGGAATTTTTCATGTTATATCTCGACAACATTTTGTCAATATAAGATGCCTGAGATAGTATTAAGGTTATGTTCTTTTGATTTTGAAAAATCCAAATCCCAAGAACATATTGAGCATCTCCCAAATCTTTCATTTGGAATTGTGATGCTAACCATCTTTTTACGTCAGCAAGGAAACTTGTCTCATTCCCAATGAGCAAGATATCATCAACATAAAAGACCAAGAATGCTATAGTTTTGTTTACTATCTTCTTGTATATACAAAGTTTGTCAACATTCTGTTCAAAGCCATAATATTTGAATGTAGTGTCAAATCTTATATTCCAGGATCTAGAAGCTTGTTTCAACCCAATAATGGATCTCTTAAGCTTACAAACCTTTTGTTCTTGGCCCTGTTTAATGAACCCTTCTGGTTGAGACATAAAAATACTTTCATCAAGATGGCCATTCAAAAAGGTTGTCTTAACATCCATTTTCCATATCTCATAGTCATAATATGCGACAATGGATAAGAGTATTCTTATTGATTTTATCATTGCAAAAGGAGAGAAGGTTTCTTTATAGCCAATCCCCTCTCTTTGGGTAAAACCTTTTTCCATGAGTCTGGCTTTATAGGTTTGCACCTTGCTAGTTTGGTCTCTTTTTCTCTTGTAGATCCCTTTACAACCTATAGATTTAACCTCATGTGGTTGAACTACAAGATCTCAGACAGAATTGAAGTACATAGACTCCATTTCTATGTCCATGGCTTTTATCCATTGTTCCCTATCAACATCTTCCATTTCCTATTTAAAGGTCAATGGATCCTCTAGACCATCATCAAGTATGATGTCTTGGGTTTCTGTTAAACCCATGTACCGTTCAAGTTGATGGACAATCCTTCTACTACGTCGAGGCATTCTCAACTCTTGAGAAGAATGTGATGGAGCAACAACCGTTGTTGATGGACCAACTTCATCAACAACTTTTGTTGACTTATCTGTGGTATCTTTGGTCATTTCTTTCAATATTAGTTTACTGCAAGGTTGACGACTTCTAATATGATCTTCTTCATCGAATATAGCATTTTCGATATAACAAATACTTTATTTCTTGATGGATCATTAGACCAATCCTCCTAAAGAGGCATAACTTTCGAACATGTTTCCAATTTTTGTAGGTTTTGTACCAACACATGTGTGCCGAAATCCCCAGACCGAAAGTATATGTTTAAACTACCTATGTGTCCTTTCCATAATCTACGGTATTTCAGAGAAACACTTTTTAAGGGAACTTGTTCAATATACTAAGTCTGTACTACATACCCCTCCCCCCCCCCCCCAACTCGTGTGCTTAATTCATGCGACCACAAAGGTCTAAATGATTATAAGTTCGAGGGGTTCTTCGGCACGAAGCCTTTTCCAGTAAAAGATCTTTTAGTCATTTTTACCTCAAGAAATTGATTCACAAGAAGGTAAAGAACTGTCTTTTAACTGATTTAGATGACGTTTTTAAACTAATCTCTCATCCTGTTGAGATTTATGTGACCAAGTCTTGAGATGCTAAAGATAGGCGTTAGAAGAATCTACAGGAAACCATGAGAAGAAATGAGAAACATCAAATTAATCCTGGTAAAAGAACTCGAAGTAAAGGAGTTGGGACACCTAAAATACTTCCTAGGCATGGAAGTAGCTCGCTCAGGCAAAGGTTGTGTATCTCCCAAAGAAAGTATATTCTTGACTTCTAATGAAACATATATGCTTGGATGTAAACCTGCTAAAACTCCAATTGATCCAAATTTCCAGTTAGGAAAAGAAATATCATGACCAACAAGAACAATACCAAAAATTGGTTGGAAAGTTGATATATCTTACTCACACTCGACTGGATTATATATATAATATATTTGCAGTTAGCTATGTGAGTCAATTTATGAATAATCCCATTGAAGAACACATGCAGTGCAATCTACAGGATTCTGTGTGAACTTAAAAGACTCGAAGTAAAGGAGTTGGGACACCTAAAATACTTCCTAGGCATGGAAGTAGCTCGCTCAGGCAAGGTTTGTGTATCTCCCAAAGAAAGTATATTCTTGACTTCTAAATGAAACAGATATGCTTGGATGTAAAACCTGCTAAAACTCCAATTGATCCAAATTTCCAGTTAGGAAAAGAAAATATCATGCTACCAACAAAGAACAATACCAAAAAATTGGTTGGAAGTTGATATATGCTTACTCAACACTCGACTGGATATTATATATCTGGACGGCGGAGTCGATAGAATATTATAATATATATATTTGCAGTTAGCTATGTGAGTCAATTTATGAATAATCCCATTGAAGAACACATGCATGCAATCTACAGGATTCTGTGATACTTAAAAGAAACACCTGGAGAGGGATTACGTTTTAAGAAATCAACACAACGAACGGTTGAAATCTTCCCTGATGTCGATTGGGCCAGTTCAAAAGTAGATCAAAGATCAACTATCAGTTATTTCATCTTCATTTGGGAAAACCTATTCACATGGAGAAGCAAAAAACAATCAGTGGTGTCAAAAAGCAATATAGAAGCTAAGTTAAGAGTCTTGGCACAAGGAGTACGTGAAGGAATATGGATCCAAAGAATCCTATCAGAATTAAAAGTACCACTAGAGGTGCCCATGGAAATCTATTGCGATTACCAAGCTACCATAAGTGATAACTTGTAGAAATACAAGTCAATTGAAGGAACTATTATCAAAGAGTACCTATGAGCGGAAGCAAGATCGTTTTAAATTCATTGTGATAGAAAAACCGCATTCACAAACATAAAAAGTTATGCATCTACAAACAAATTACGACATGCTTTTCAAACTTAAATAACAAAAGAACGAGAGACATTCCTCTTGAAGAATTTTTCTTCCCTTTATATCTCGCTCTCATCAAGGCCAACAACTTTCACTGTCGCTGAGATCGTCAAGTCTATCGTCCACCAAATCATGTTGTCGCTCACCACCGAGCCGTCTTCTATAAGAACATGCAACAAGGAGGACACCACCACTCAGTAACCTCAGTATTCTCAGAGTGAGAATCCAGGAGGTGTGAGCTCTGTTGGATTTGGTAGAGGGGAGGAGGAAACTACGATCGTTTACAACGATAAGCAAGTGGGAGAGGTTTTGTGTCTATCGCGTAGTAAAATAGGGTTGATCGTTTAGTAAAACGGGGTTGATCGTTTAGGTAAATCGCTCGCGCACGCGATCACTTAGTAAAAGTTAGACGATCGTTTAGGAAAGCCACGCGTGTACACGATTGTTTAGGACAATTTGAGCTATCGTGTATGCTCTCGTTTACTAGACGATGGGCAGTGTACTAATCGTGAAGCGATTATTCGATATATTTGCAAAATGAAAACTATTTTCATTTTATTCTTCAGTTACAAAAACTTAATGTAACCTCCCACTATCTCGTGCAGTTATGGAGAAAAACCAACAATTATCTCATAATTATTTAATTAAAAAATAAATATAATCATATTATATTTATAACCTATAGTTTTAATATCACATCATATGCAACATATAAACCATAGTATTTTTCTCCTCCACTAGATATAAATCATATTTATATCATTTTCCTCCAATTAATGTATCTCATACATCTCGTCAACTATATCATATGTAATTGACCCATTTAATTATATCATATATAATCAAACTCCCTCTTGTCAATTTGAACACTTCAAATTGACCCAAAAACTGATTCTCAACTTGAATCCATTAAACTACCAAGGGGACCTTACGGACCTGTAGCTTGAAGCTCCAACGGTACATGAATAGCTGACTAAACTCTTTAGCCATAAGATCCACCATCCGTTAACTGTCGAACACTCTAATAAAGACCTGTCTCTTATACACATCTAGATGTGTATAAGAGACAGGTGCCACATCGTTCAAGCCCCAGAATCAGCCCTTAAGGGAGCAATCTATCTACTTACCCCTACTTTGGGGAAGGAGTGAATTCCATCTTGTGTAGATGAGTTCCTAGCTCCCAAATCAAACGAATCCCCAAAGTGGTAGGTTTGAGTCAGCAATTTGGCCACTCGCACCCATGCAAACTAAAGGACCGCCCTCAAAGGCAGGAGTTCCCAACTCACTCAAGATTGAGGTCATGTTACCTATTGTCATCCTAGTGAAGTGAAGTCTTTGTCATGAACTGTGTTATATAACGAGACTATAACACTTCGTGGTCCGGTCTTATACAAATTCCTTTCTATAGGACACCCCCCTCACATGTCTCCACATGAATGATCGGGATCAGACCATCTATAGCAAGTCACAATACTTGTAACTATTATACAAAACGGGCCACATCCATAGCATCACCAGGATAAGGTTTCCCTCTATCTATCTATTATAAACCATTTTGGTTATCACTTCAGGCATGATCCACTTGTATGTCTCCACATACATGCTTAAGTTACAACGACAACCAGGGATCTTAGTTTATTGGTTTGTGGTAAAGCAAATAAAACATCTCATGTTTCATAGACAATTGTGAAGAAAAATATCATATATTATTACATCACAAATGTTTGTTCAATATAGTGTTTACAAACTACAGGACCCAACGATAGTTTAGGATATCATCCCCAATAATTTTATCTCCATCATCTAAAAGAATAAGAAAAAAAAAAAAAAGCTCTGAAAATAATCACAATATGCGATCATACATCTCCAATGCCTAATCTATCTAAATTTTGAGCTAATGTCGCTATTTTAATGCAGAACTCCCACTGATGTGATCAAACAAGAAATATCAGAAACAAAAGCACGATCGCATAACCAGTTAATGTGACAAGCTCAGGCGATGAAGCATGATATGAATGGGTGGTGGAAGTCAAATCTCAGATTGAGTTGGTAGCTGAAACTTCGTTGAAGATTCAATGAACTTCTGACGCATTGCAGGCGACACGTCAGGGTATGAAATTTAATGCATCCTATCAACACAATCATGAGTGAGAGAAGAGAAGTCATCATCAGACACCTATAAATACCCATGCAATCGCTATGCAAAATATACGAGGGTCATAAAAATTTTGAGAAGAAAAATCTAGCAAGAATCCTTCTCCTTCAACTATAAAAACACCTTGGTGAGAACCTAGGTCTCTTGTGGAAGAAGAGAAGCTCCATTGTTCGATTTTTAAGTGAAACAGTCAGCATAAAACCCGGAGGGAGCAAGACATTGCACATCACGACTTGATTCTCTATCCCTTCCTTTATCTTACAGTGTATTTATGTTGTATTGTTAACATTAAAGAATTCAAGTATGCAATATGAATACCTATTTATCCCATTCTTTATTCATTTCTTCTATCACTATCATGAGTAGCTAAATTACCTTATGGGTTGAGAAGCATATAACCAACATGAACTAAGCAACAAAAGAATTATGTGATCACTTATTTTATGTATGCCGACTCGTGTCACTTGAATAATTCGAAAGATTATTCCAAGTAAATTGAATCTAGATTTGAAAGAAATAAGATTTAGAATTCGTAAAATAAGAGGAGATGCTCCTTAGAAATAAATACATCTTTTGCATATTGTACTTATCGCATGTATCCTAGAGATATGGTAGTGTGGCTAAATACACTGAAAAGTGTTGGTTGTATATCGAGTGTGCTGCTTGAATGTCTAACTCATCTAGTTGCTTAGGGAGTATTGGTGAAAATTCTTCTTAATCCTATTATTGCATGCTAGTATCCACAACCACTGCTCACACTATTTCACTTGAAGCACAACCCTCAATGCATAAAATTTAGATTTAGAATAAAACCAAAAACCAACTATTCGTGTGAACATTTCATTTGCATTAAGATCTGAGTATCAGTTCACCGTACACTTGTAAACAATCCCTGAGTTCGACCCTGGACTTACCAGGACTCTAGTTGGACTTACATTTGGGTTCTACTAGAAAAAACAAAGCATTATAATCTCTAGTTAGACTATTCTTATTGATCTTTGCAGACCTTGATTGCTGGTGTATTGTACCTTGACTGTGAAAAAGGTACAGGCATTCTATGAGTGAAAGGTCCACACCTGAGCTTGTATATGACCCAGAAATTAAGAGAACCTTTCGCAGAAGGCAGAGAGTTAATAGAAGAAGATGATAGAATAGAGCTCGAAGGATGGAAAAACAACAAAATCATCTTGAAGTGCTACAAATAGTAAATAACAATGAAGACGATGCACTTACCAATCCCATTCTATTGGCAAACGATCGCAACAGACGGATTAGGGATTATGACTTGCCAAATTTATATGATTTCTCACCAGGAATTATGCGACCGGCCTAGGATGGGACCAGATTTGAAATGAAGCCCGTAATGTTTTAAATGATTCAAATGTAGGATTATATCAGCATGCAGTAGAAGCAACAAGGATCAGTAAGTATTCTAAGTCATTAATTTTGGCTATAAATAAAGCATGCTCATACAATAATAAGAGGGCAAGTCATACATTTGTAAAACCTCTTGAATCTCGAATTCAGCTGCAAATTTTCTCCAAATATTCTTGTAAACCACCTCAAGGTCTTCTCTACTATTCTCTTGGAGCCTTAGATTCAGTTGTGGGACTCAAAATAAGCTTGAATAAAGGGAATTTGGAGAAGAAGCTCATTGTTGCACCTGTGGAGGAACACTTTCTTCAACTTAAGTTTTTCAGCAAAAAATCAACTAATGCATGCTCAATTCTCAGCTCAATCTTTCTTATTTATTGCAAGACCATCATGCAAAGAAGAAGATTGTATGAAGAGCACCTCATGCTTGAAAGATTGAATCAAGAATAAGGTGGGAATTCTGCGAGCTACTTGGTTGAATAGTGGAAATCTCCCACTTTTTCTATTTGTGTTTTTCAAATTTTGATTTCCAAAATGATTTCTAAAATCAATTTTGTTTTCAAAATTAAAAATTTATTAATTTTACAAAATTAATTCATTAATTAATTTTCTAATAAAATTAATAATAAATAATTAATTAAACTATTTAATTAATTCTAATTAATTTAATATCAAATATTAAATTAATTTTACACTAATTCCATCATCATGAATCCCTATTCATGAGTTTAATATATAAATCATATTTAAATATTATTTGTTTCTCCAATTTTATTTAATTTCAAAATTAAATGCGTAATTATATCATATATAATTACTAATTCCCTTAATTCTAATTTGAACGTTTCAAATTATCTTATCACACTACTTGATAATGGGCAGAAATGCACGTTATCATAGTGCTAAGTTCTTAAACAATGTTGGATTGCATTGATAAAATATGTTAAATTGCGTTCATTAAGCATAAATTCTATAATATTGCGGTCGCATGCGTTCAACGCATTAGAACTATTGATTTTGGTATTTTTGTGCAGAATATGCATTAACGCAATACAAAGATTGCGATCATAGGAATTCATTGGTCGAGCGCAACTTCACCGCAAGACTTTGACTTGATCGTGCTCGCAAACATTCACCCGAGAAGGATCGCTGCAACTTGGTCAGCGCAACATCGTGGGCACATCTAGGTGAAAAGCCAATTAAGAGCGATGGGACAGAAAACTGATGATAGTCGAATCCAAATTAAGATGACAGCCGATAACGGTCACGAAGTACATTCAGCTTTATTGGTGATAATTATTTGACACGTCAATCAAGAATTAAAGCTGTCCCATCTATACAACTAGAAGAGAGAAGCCGCCTTTCACCATTGATACTCTATAAATACCAAGTGCATTCTTCAGAAAAGAGGTTGACGATATATATAACCAATTCACCGTCGTTGCAACCAGTTGCTTCTGTTCTTAGTTTTCTTCCATTTTAAGGCAAAGCAAGAGAATAGTGGTGGCGCCGGAGATCGCCCAAGGCAACTCGAGAGAGAACCTTGGGGTGTAAGAGCAGAGAGTGGGCCAACTCTCGCAAGAGCGAGAATATCTTTAGAGTACGAGTAGAAATAGTGTAAACGCCTGGCAGCAAGAAATTGCTACCAGGCTCTTTACTATACTTGCATTGTTATTTGTACTTCAGCTTCATATCTATTCAATGGAAGTTCTATTTCTATATCTGCTCACTCTCTTAATACGTATGAGTAGCTAAACTAGTTGAATGGGTTGAGAAGAACTAAGCTAACATGACCTAGGAAGTTCATTGCTTGCGATTGTCTTGTTTTATGCTGTGCAAAATATCCTTTAGAGTTACTCGAGAGAAAGTCTAAAGAAAGAACCTAATGTCTCGAGAGAGCTAGGTTAAAATCTGGACTCGAAAGAGCAAGATTAAGCTTGCATAAACAAGAGATAGGGACTTAGAGATGAGCTCTGTTTGTCAACTTGCATCGCATGCATCCTAGGAATGGGAATGATATTATGTGGTCGCATATTTGTGTGAATGTCATGTTGTCATCGCATAAATAGAGATAGAGGTTTATGTGTAAACCCTATAGACTTATCGCATATTTATCGCATGTGTTCTAGCCTTAGAAGCTGTGGTATTTGCACCGAGAGGTGGTTTACTGTTGTATGCATGTTGCATGATCACAAGCATGAACGCATTCTAGGCAGTGTTAGCCAAAATCTTTCTCAACCCGTTCACCGCATATTCATCGTATTTCCCGTTTACCATCTCTTTTCAAACTCCGCCGCATTTGTTATTTATTTTTAATCAACGGAATCAACAAACCAAACACTTTATTTATTTTCCCAATTACCGCAAAGTTTTCATAAAAAATTACCAACGCAATCTATTTTCACAAGTCCCTATGTTCGACCCTGGACTTACCAAGAAACTCAGAGGAATTTACACTTGAATTCCGTTGGGGAAACTTGAGTGCACAACGCAATTCCATCAACCATATCATCCATATTTCCACTTCATAAAATAACGCATCACTACTCTAAGGCTAATCCATTTATGAGCTAGTAAAGGGACCTCGTGGACCTAAAAATCATGGGCTTCAACAATCCAAGATTAATTGGCTAAAATCTTTACACCGAATTAACCCCCATTTTTTAACTAATGGGTCACTCCATTAAAGCCCACAGTTACACTCCCCTCACTGTAGATATATTATGTCCACTCGATATAACCATGATGAGTAAGTTAACCCTATCACAAGTTGTTCATAATAATGGCTAGGTCAAATGCCTGTTTTACCCCCAAGATTACCTCTTGTTCCTTAAGTCCCACTTATCCTCTAATGAAAAATTGGTTTGTGATCCAATCAACAAACCGAGTCCCTCATGGGCCAATGAGAGTGTAGGGCCCCTTGTTCTAGATGGAATTCACTCTTACCCGCTTTCAGGGATAGTAGAGAGGTTGTTCAAGACCCAGAGTCAACATTTAAGGGAACAACCTCTCTACTATACCTAAAAGCAGGTAGGAGTGAATTCCATCTTGCACTTTATGTCTCCAGCTATCTACCCATTCTTACCCCTGAAATGGAGGTTTATTGATCCGACACTATTGAGCCAACCCTCACCTATGCAAATCTAAGGATAATCCCAAATAAATAGGAATTCATAGTTAGTTCAGGATTATGGTTAAATTACCTAGGTCATCGCTTTGAAATAGTTAGTCTTAAATTGTAAATAGCGTTATAAAGTAAGAGTGACTCATTTCGTGGTTCGATCTTGTACAAATCCATTGCACAGGACGCCCCCACTCCTCATGTCATAACATGTATGAATTAGGATCACTTCGTCTGTAGCACTTGACAACTCTTTGTAACAACTACAGAGTGGGCCACATCCAATAGTATTACCAAAATAAGGCACCCAACCTCATTCATATACTATAGATCATTTTGACGATTTTCTTGAACTAGATCCACTTTTATGTCTCCACATAAAGTTCAAGTACTCATGTAATAGTCATGGATCTTTTATTTTATTGGATTTATTTCTAAAACGAAATAAGTAATTCATATATTCAATAACAACTTATTGAATTTTTAGAATAAGTTTTATAATTTACAAACTACGAGTTTTAGGACATAAAATCCAACAAACTCCCACTTGAACTAAAACTCCTAGTGGTAACTTATATATTCGAATATATAATATTGAGTTTGTGAGTTTTACAGAGAAATACAATAAACAAGGGCATCACATACCCATGGTTTACCATTTGGTATCCCATACCCAGTTTTTCTCCCACTTGCCCTAGGCTATTTACCTGGTAGTCCTAGTCTAACTTGGAGATTCTCAAACACTTTAGCCGATAGAATCGTTGTAAACATGTTAATGTACAATACACTTCTTATTAAACTATATGGGGAATCATCTTATTCTCACAACACTTGTTTCTCAATAATGGCTAGGAAGTCATACTTTCCTCCCACGACATCAAGGTACTCTCAACTCTTTGAGTAAGATGCATCTGACCTGTCTAAATAGCTCTTGTTTACAGTGTTAATTCAATAACTCTTTATTGATATATGTAAGATTTTATGGAAACTAATAGTATATGGTGATCTCGAACAATATTCCAATAATTGGAATGATGTTGAGAAAACAATTTAAGGCAATTAGAAAGTTTTTATTGGATTTCATGTTCTATCAAATAGACCTAGAAACTTTAAACTTTCTATACTTTGATCCAATTGAAGTATTTTGGTTTTAATTTACCTAACAAGTTTTGTACACTTTGAACTTTTCAAGTGTTGTAAATTTATCACTTAGGTTAAATAACAACTTGCCTTTATTGACTTCTAGCCATTTTTAAATATCTGAATATTTGCAAATGGCTTTTAACTAGGTTGATTCTTAACAGAAGTTGCTATGCAATAGAACAAACATAACCTTTGCTATTGAACATTTCATTTACAACAAAAATATATACAATTTGTTCTTTAATTTAAGATAAACTAGCTTTTATTACAATAATAAAAGCTGATAAAATTATCTTCAAACAACAACATCTCCTACTGGTCATGTTGAGGACAACAAGCAATCCTCAGGAACTAGTTTGCCTGTTTTGCTTTCTCTGCTCTCTTCTCAACAAGGTACTGAGGGCAGTTTCTCTTCCAATTCCCTTCCTTGTTGTAGCAGAAACACTTTATTTTGTCTGTAGCATTAGCCTTGAATTTTCTACCAGTGGATTTCTTCTTCTCTTTCCCTTTGTTCTTCTTAACAGGAATACTCTTACTCTGTAACGAGGAAACAACATCAGGCTTTTTGGAGGATGTTCCTCTCTTCTCAACGGTAGTAACGTGTACTTCTGATTTCAGACCTTTAGCTCTCATCATTGTCTGGTAAGCCTGTAGCTCATTCAGAAGAGTAGTCGAGCTATATTCTATTCTATTCATAAGTGTGTTCATGTAGAACTGCAGAAAACTCTTCAAAAGAGATTCTAGAATAAAACCAACTTGACTCATTTTGTCAACAACAACCTCATTTACTTCTGTCACATTGAAATGGACCATCATGTCCAGGACATATTCTCTAATAGAGGCCCCCTCTTTCATACGGTAGTTGTAAACATATTTAGTAGCATCATGCCTAAGGGAGAAGGACGGTTGTTCGAACATCCCACATAAAGCTTTCATAATCTCTTTGGTAGTACCTATAACCTCATGTTTCTTTTCCAAAACATCAGATATGCTGGCGAGGATATAGGCACGAGCTTTGTCATTCTTCTTGATCCATTTTTTGGTTTGCATTTGAGCCAGGAATGCAAGAACAATCCTCTGTTAAAACAAATCGTAAATCGTCTATCACCAGTATAGTATTTAGGTTTGGTTTGCAAGTTGCATAATTATCCCAAATCAGTTTATCAGACACCAACAATTGTACTAGTGAACTCGTCATTCTGAAAAAATATAAACAAATTTTATAAAGGAATTGTTTTTTAAACCCAATCAAGTTTTAGCAAAGTAATAATATACCCAAGATTATTTTTGCAACGATACTACAACAAGACATTCTTGACTAAATACTATCTCCAGAATAACTCATATTTTGATAGTTATTTAGCTACCATTTTTTGTCAGAAATTACTAACTCTTTAGTAATCCTGTAAGTGTAACCTTCTATTTTTAGACCTCAGAAGTTCGATCCCAACGATGCTCCTGAAGTTGGAAAGTTAAAGTTGAAATCGACTTTAGAAATTCTATCCATTTGTGGAGTTTGAGTTTTTCTGAATTCTATGTTAAAACCCTCCGAGGAGATAGCGTCGTTAAACTAACAGGAGCAACATAGAAATCTCATGGTTCAAACCAACAGAAGAGACCATAGGATATGTTGACACATATCCTTCACCCATTTATTGTGAACTACTTCCTCCATTCACTTTGTTCTTGATCTATGACAAACACTTTCTGAATGGAGGTCACTCCCAGGGTGACAACTGCTGCACGAATCTCACAGTTGGAATTATGTAGGGACGTGAGAATTGAAATCAATATATCATATATTTGATTTTCCATTGAACAACTTCCCTTCATTCATTATGATCAATTCACACAAACACTTTTTGAATGGAGGTCACCCTCAGGGTGACACGAAGTGTTGCATGAACCTTTCGATGTGAACATCTTGAGAACGTGAAAATTTAAAATCAAAACATCACAATTGATTTTAAAGTGAACAATTTTCCCCATTCACCAAAATCTTAATTCATGTAAACGCTTTCCGAATGAAGGTCACTCCTAGGGTGACACGAAGTACCACATGAATTTCAATCGTGAACTCTAAGGGACGTGAGAGCTAAAAATAATCATATCATATATGTTTATTAATCTCCCACTAAAGCATTCTAACATATCATATACGTTATTTGATTTTCATTGAAGTGTTCTAATAGCATATCATACATGTTATTAAACTCTCATTGAAGTGTTATAACGTTAAACGGGGTATACATTTTCTTAGGCTTGTTTTGGCTAATTAAACAACCTAAGTCTAGGTGTTTATCCAAGTATAACGTTTATATTTGGATTTAACCTACGATGTCTAGGTGATAAATCAGTTTTAAAACCTCACGTCGCTCATGTATTGCTCAAAAAACTGATTAACAACGCTCAATTATTCGGGCATAATCCCCAAGTAGGAGGTGTTCCGTAGACCATCAACTTAAATACCCCTAGCCTTCGATAGGATTATATACCGATTGAGTTTGTCACTCGAGTTTTATAAGTTTTAACGACCTATTTTAACTATTAAAACGAGTGGTTAACTTACGTGAGCATGTAGCTATTCTTTGTTATGGATTTTAAATGTCTAACCCAAATTTATAATAGCTTACAAAATTTTAGACATGCTAAACATCCACAACATTCATCAAAGGCATTCAATATTTAATATAACATTTATATTAAATAAAAGAAATCCTAAACATGCATACTATATATTATAACATTTTATAACATACTTTCAATGTATGTAACATACTTCCTATGGTGGGATTTTAAATCTACATGGCATACTGTATGGACATACAAGATTTATTTAATTATAACATATATCACATGTATAATTAATTAAACACATACTGATATGGTTTTAGTTTTGGCACTTTCAAGCAAACAAAGCCTAACTATTATAAAAAGCAGCAAGAAACAACTCAAAACTCTTCCGGATAATTCGAACCGCTCCAAACTAGACCCAAACAGCTTGAACCAGATGTGAACCGCCTGAACTGGACCAACCAAAACTCTTTTGAAGCTCAACCAGATAGGACAAGAAAAGATCCGGTAAAACCAGCTCAAAACTCGCCCACTCGAACGTCAAATCGGTTAACAACTCGCTTCCTTGCAAGGTCAACGCTCGTCAAGCTGGTCAAACTCGCCTAGACCGTTTGATACTCGATCTTTAATGGCTGGATGAAGAAAACTCGATCGTTGGCTGGTTTAAACTCTCTGCTCGACTGGTTCAACTTACTACTCGATGGCTCAACTTGCTACTCGACGCTTGTTGAAACTCGATCCTCGCTCGAATATGAGCAACATTGCAATGCTCCAGGGCAACGTTGCAATGCTGCCTGGACAGAAGTTCACGATCAGTTATCTGCAACTCGACCTTCTTCACTTCTTTCTTCAATTACAACTTAATTCCAACTCTAATGACTTTAAATAAATTATAGGCTCTTGAGCACACATATAAGCTCATTAAACAAGAGCCAATTACAAATTTAACTTAGGAATCAAAGAGAATTTAAATGCCAAATCTTAGAAAACTATATCAGTGCACCATTTTCATATATATAATGGAAAAACACCCACCACACCAACATTAAACCAAATTGAATGCTTAAATGATGTTCTGATAAAAAAGAGCTATTATTCCTAACTTAATTCGAGCTCGTTAGTGGATTTTAGGTGTTTATTTCTCTATTTTGTAGGTAACGAGCAACCAAGAGGCAGAATCGGGGGTTTGAGGCTGATTCAGGATGATTTGAAGCAATTTAGAGTAGATTTTTGCATATGGGCTTCAAGGAACTTAAAATGACCAAAATACCCCTACTAGAGCGTCACAACGCTCAAGATTGGTTATGTCTGACGCTAAACTGATGCTTAGAGCCATAGATCGAAGTGTAGGGGTTCATAAAAGTGACTCTAACCTGACTCTTGTTGAAGTTTCAGTAGTTTCATTGGAAATCTCATGCAACACGACCTTACTACGTGGACTGTGCTCCCTAATATGATTATCCTCCAGGAAAGTAGCATTCGTCAAAACAAACACCCTATTTTCCGACGGATCATAAAAATAACCCTTCGTGTACCTTTGGGGTAGCCTACAAAGAGGCTAACCTCGACCATGGTTCCAACTTCTTAGGATTTGCCTCAAGCACAGGTACAGGGCAACCACAAATGCGGAAGTGACGTAAATAAGCTTTACGCCCGTTCCACGACTCCGGAGGTGTTCTCACAACACTCTTGGAAGGAACACAGTTGAGTATGTAAACTGCAGTCTCTACTACAAGACCCCCAAACGAGTCTGGTAAAGAAGCGTAACTCATCATCGAACAAACCATGTCCAACAAGGTTCTATTTCTCCTCTCTATTACACCATTTTGCTGAGATGTACCCGACGCTGAGAGTTGGGAAATGATTCCATGTTCTATCAAATATTCTTGGAATGTCGAGTCCAAAAACTCTCCATCTCGATCGGATGAAGTGTTTTAATCCATCTATCCAATGTGTTTTCAACTTCAGCCTTGAACTCTTTGAACTTTTCAATGGATTCAAACTTTCGTTGCATAAGATAAACATACCCATACCTAGAGCAATCATCAGTAAAATTGATAAAATACTCATAGCCACCTTGAGCTTGCACATTCATAGGACCACAAATATAAGCCCTCTCTTCTTCTACTCTTTCTTAGAATATTAGGAAGCATGTAGTTGAGATTGAACTCGGGGACTTGAGATAAAGTTTTATGTGGATCTCTTGTTAAGATTTATAATTAAAAATCAAAAGATTTAGATTGACGTTTGTTTCATTTAGGAAGAGGAAATAAGGATTCGAAGAATAATTTGAGTGTAACAGACCTAATTAAGCATGTAAAGTAAATTCAATGATGAATTTGGCATGTGCAGGTAGGTCAAAGTCAATTGTCAAAGTCAACGGTCAAACGGTCAAAGTAAAAGGAGAAAAATCAACATTTTGAAAGTGGTGAAATTTTGGTAATTTCTGAGTTTTAAAAGTAAATTTGGCTTGTTTAAGACTTATTGGGCATAAATGTGCTGGAAATTAAAGGAAATTAAGGAAAAATGATGAGAACCGAGAGGAAAAGGGATGGCTTTGAGAGATTTTGGAAAAATTGAGGTATTTTCTATTGAAATTTCTTATTGGATCATCTGAGCACGTGTTAAATCGGAAATTGAAGCTGGAAAACGAAGAGAAAAAGGGAATTTCAAATTTTTTTGAGTTTGGCCAACCGAAGAAGAGGAAAAAGTTGTTTCCAAATTAGGGCCGTTGTTGTGAAGAAAAATTAGGCAAAATGCAACCAAATTAAAGAGTACGTAAAGAAGAAGCTCGTAGGAGGCTTGATTTGAAGAAATTTGGCCGGAGAAGTAAGGAAAACGAAGAAAAACATGGCACTAGAGTTATCGCAAAAATAGAGGATGCTCGGGTTTTTAGCAAATTGGTGGAGTTAAAGGTTAATTCGAAGCTCCAACTTTAAAGGAAAGTTACTTATAAGGTTCTTCTAGAGTTATATGGTCTTTAATTTGATCTTTATTGGTTATAATTTCTAATTTTAAGCTCTAAAAGTTCTGCAACTTCTCGTCGGAAAAACAGGGGCACCGTGGAGAGTTTGGTCGATTCCGGAAGTTCAAGGGCAATTCAGATGTCCAAACTTTGAGGTAAGTTAATTAAGAGGATGGGTAAAAGGTTTTTATAGGCTAATTAAGCTTTAAATGCCCAGAAAATGATGAATTTAAGTCTAAAATGCTCACTAGAAAAATAGAGGCCAAATCTGGAAATTTCTGGGCTGGAAGTTGAAGAAAGAGTTGAGTTTCCTTGTTGGACTCCTGTCTGTCATCTATTGTCCGTCATTAAAAGATGAAAAATAAATTTTAAGTTAATCGAGGTGTTCTCAAGCATAATTAGGGATCCAATTGGTATTGTTATGATACCTTAAACCTGAAATTATAAGAAATTGGGATCCTAAGTCAACTATGAAGCTGATTAATGGGTTAATTTGAAGTAAACCCTAATTAGGATTAATGAGAAAAATTAAGGAAAATTAGAATAGAATTAGTTCCTATTGAAGATTAATTTTAAGGTCTTGAGTTAATTTTAGAGCAATTGAAGGACCAAATTACAAAGAAAAATCTACCTTGGATCAAATTAGGGATTTGGCAAAAGTTTAAGTGAAATTGGTTATACTTGAAGATTAATTTTCAAATAATTGGATTATGGTCATGTGAAGGATAACTAGAGGATTATCAATATAATTTCAGGATAAACGGGAGATGGAGAAATCGAAATTATGAGGAGAAGCCGATTAACAGTGAATGGTTTATTTTTAATGTTTTGATATAGAAAGTAATTATATATGATAGTATGCTATGATTTATGAAATGTGATGACATGATCTGTTTTACTTGACTAATATTTAAAAAATATTTAAATCATGAATTCTGAACTCACATTGGTTTATATGAGTCTAATTTATGACAATGTAGCTTGGAATTAGAGTTTACACAATTGTGACTTGTATGTTTTACATGAAAATCTCTTGATGTTGAATTTAAAAATGTTGAATGTTTGTGAAAGTGGTTTCAAACTACTAATTCTTGTACTCGAGAGATGGTTATTTTCCTGTGCTACTTGAATGTGTTTCAGTAGCATCGCTCAAGCGATCAGGGGGCTACCGGGATCAAATGTGGCCAGAGTATACTGAGAAGTCCAGAGGAACCTACGCCTGTAGCGCCACCCAGGCTATCAGGGGGCTACCACCGGGGTCAGATGTGGCCAAAGTATACCAGGGAGTCCAGAGTAACCTGGACCTGTGGTGTGTATCTATGCTTAGCCTTGAGGCAGCTCTGCGTGTATGTATGACCTTGTGATTTGGTAGCTATGCGTGCATGTATGACTTTGTGATTTGGTTTACACTGTGGGGGGCATTCTTTGTCCAGAGTAACCCACCGTTGTAAACGAGTATTTGGGTATAGAGTTGGTGTGGTTTTCTGATAACAATTGAATGCTTTATAATGTGCTTATGAGAGTTGATCATGCCACTTTTTTTACTAGCACGTGTTTGAGATGTTGTTGAATCTTTTATACTTTGTTCAATGGTTTACTGAATGATTTGATAAACTTTATTGATGATTTAGAAAGCAATAACTTATGTTTATATTAAACTACCACTCACTGGGCTTTAGCTCATGCTTTCCATGTTTTATGTTTTTCCCCACCCCTAGGTAGCGACAAGTTCCTGGTGCCTACTGAGCCATCAGTCACCACTATTGTTGTTAAACATCTTTTGTATTGTTTGTGCATGTATTTGAGAGTATTCTAGAACAGCTAGAACTTGTGAGTTACATGTCATGGGAGGTTTTGTTAAAAATCATCCTTACTGTTGGTCTATAAATCTCTTTAAACAATATTGTGATTTAAACTGAATCAAGTTCTTAAACTCTGTCAATGAACATAGATTATTTTTTAAATGGGTTTGGAAGTCTGGGTTTGATCTTGAGTACAGGATATGTTAAAAATTGGGACGTTAGATGTCATAGAGAGAAGTGATGTTGAACGTCTTCACGCTTCGTTCTAGGTTTGAAGGGAAATCTAGAACGGGGTGTGACAACAAAGGTCAGAATGTACTAACTCAAGAGGCTCTTTGGCTCAATGTATTAAATATTTTTCAGTAAAAGGTCAGAATGTACAACAAAGGTCAGAATGTATTAAATATTTTTTAGTAAAAGGTCTTTTAGTCATCTTAGCCTCAAGGCAAGATTCATACACCGGTAAAGAATTTTTTTCTAACTCACTTAGAAGGCCATTCTTCACCAATCTCTCAATCCTATTGAGATTGATGTGCCCTAATCAAAGGTGCCAAAGTTGGGCATTTTCTTTGAAGAAATTCGTTGATGTATAGATTAAGTTACGATAGTTTTAAACAACTCTGTGTTATGGAGGGAACTTAAGGCTAACGGTCTTAGCACATACAAGTAAGATAAGCTATACAAATATTAACACCATCTTTATGAATAAACACTTTATCCACATTAAAAGAAAGCGTATATTTACATTGCAATAGGCACTTTATAGAAATAAGGTTCCTCTTAAGTTCAAGAACAACATATACATCGTTTAACACTAGAACGATAGCTGAGACGATGTGCCCGGTGCCTACTCGCATCGTCATCTCACCAGCCTCCAGCTGTCGCCAGGATCTAATCCCCTGAAAAGAGAACAAACGTGATTAGTGGCGCCCAAATAATTATCCAGGCAGAATCATCATTCTCCACTAAACAAGTTTCTAGTACAAGTAAATCATATTTACCTTTATCTGTCTTGGCCTTAGCCTTGGCGGCCTTTCTTTACTTCAGCCAGCGAGGACAATTCCTCTTCTAGTGTCCGTTCTGATTTTAGTGGAAACATTTTTCCTTTTCAATTGGCAGCGGACGCCTTCTTGGGGCGATAGGTGGTGGGTTAATAGGCGTTTTCCCTTTGCCCTTACCACTTTTCTTCTTCTTCCCCTTTGCAGAGTTAGAAGTAGAAGGTGCAGACTTCATTCCTGAGGTCGAACCTCGATGGAACATCCTGAAGGATGTAGCAACATGTTCCTCAACTCTCTTCCTTTCCTTACTTTTTAGTAAAGATTGGTATGTCTGAAACTCGTTAAGGAGAGTTATAAGGGTGTATTTCACTTTGTTAAGAATCACATTACGAATAAAATGCAGAAAACTCTCTAGCAAAGAATGCAAGATTATGCGAACCTAACTGCCCTTGTCAATTGTAGACCCATTCAACTCCGCCACATTGAAGTGGACCATCATGTTAAGCACATGTTCATGAACACAGCTGCCTTCCTCTATTTTAAAGTTGAATATGTATTTAAGCGACTCGTGCTTGAGCTTTTCAGACGGTTATCCAAATATCCCCCGTAGGGACTCCATGATCTCACGCACTGAGACCATGGCTCATGCTTCTTGGCCAACACGTCATTAAAACTTGCCAAGATATAGGCTTGGGCCTTCTCATTTGCTCGTGTCCATCGTTCGTTCGCCTCCCGAAAATTTTGAGTGGCGTTCGGAGCTGGAATAGATGGACAGACCTCTGTAAAAGAAAACATGAGATCCTCGATGATTAGAATAGTCGTGATCATGTGTTTCCATGTTGAAAAATTGTTGCCAGTAAGTTTCTCGATGCTAAGCAAAGCTAAAGTGGCTGTAGCCATTTTAAAACTTGTTACTGAAAAACGAGCAAACTTTTATAAGATTTTTCTAAACCACATTTTAACTAATTAATTTTATCAAAACAGTTTCAAGTACCCTAAGTGTTAAAGACTTCTATTTCGTAGTGATGCCCCAGCGAGGCAGGACAAACGTCACTGATGGGGTGATCAGATGCCCCTTCACTGGGATGAGACCTTCTCAACCATTAGGTAGAACTAACTTTTGGATTTGAACCTAACAGCCACCATTTTTTGGTCCAGAACTGTTAAGCTTTAACAATTTCGCGTAAGTGTGAGCCCTCACTTTCGACGCCAAAGTCTCGCCCTAATGAGCCCACTGTAAGGAAGGAGATTAGGACCAGAGACTAAGTAACCTTATCCTCTTTCAAGAGATCAAATAAAGAAATGCTCAAAACTACCATCCTATAGGGGGACACTCCTAGGGTGCCTCGAGGTGATGCGCAGAAACTTTATTCAATCCAACGAGGGAGACCGTGGGACTGTCTCTTATACACATCTAGATGTGTATAAGAGACAGCTCCTAGGGTGCCTCGAGGTGATGCGCAGAAACTTTATTCAATCCAACGAGGGAGACCGTGGGATATGCTGTCGCAGTTCCCGCTCCCACTTACTATGAATACTCTCTCCATCCACCTTCATATTGATCTACCCAAACACCATCCTTTAGGGGGACACTCCCAAGGTGCCATGAGGATAAGGATAGATCTCACGATGTGGACTATATTGGAGAAACGTGAAAGGTTTAAATAAAGCATCATATACCCCAAGTACCTCCCACTGAATGTTCTACCTAGGGGTTCATTAACCTAGAGAATCTGACTACTAATTTTAGTCTAAGTCATCTTTTTAAGTCCGCTCATAAACAATTTTTGTCTATGAAATAAACAAGTTCAAGTAGTCACATTTAAACATTTTAATGGACTGTCCTTAACTTGCATGCATGCATCAAATCTATCTAATTCACCTTTCCAGGTAGGTTCCTAGGTAGAGGTGTTACGTTTCCATCAACTTAAATACCCCAGCCTAGACAGAACCTGCCTTAGACAAAAGGTCCCTTATAGATAGATTTGCTACACTTTAACCTTTTATTAGTTAATTTAATCCTATTAAACTGATTAAAAGATTAAAGCCTAAAGGTTGCTAATCATATTAGAACCGTGAACTAAGGTCTATGTCATCCAAGTTTTAAACATTTTAAAACCATGAATTAAACCTAAGTAAGCATGCATGTCTTTTTTATTGCTTTTAGTTCCAATTTCTCTTTAACTTTTAAAAAGAAACAACTAAAATATTGTCATACAATGAGGTATTTATAACACTTATAAAGTAACCTATGTGTCATGTTTCATGCACTATCCGGTCATTACTATACATAACTTTTATATACATGTAATAACCAAGCAAACATGCTTTCCATACACCCTTATACTATTGCAATTGTAATATAAAGATGATGCATGTCAATGCTTTTATGCATGCATAAATATAACTCTTATATTATATGATGCATGAGCATTCTCTTACGTAATTAAAATTATGCTTCTCTAAATTATAAAATTTATAATAAAGAAATGATTCATGACCAATGCATAACCTAAGGTGGGATTTTTCTATATGTGCATACCATATGACATATAAAATAAACATACATCTCTATATTAAACAAAAGATTAACGAATGGGGATGAACTTTTAAAAAATCGAAATGAAAAATTCTATCTATTACATTTTTCGTAGAAGCAAACCGCTTCAGACGCGAACCGGGTCTTGAACTGTCGGGTGAAGCTCCACGTTTAGTAAATGCCTCCGAGTAAACGATCGCTTAGCACATACTAGATGCTGTCTCTTATACACATCTAGATGTGTATAAGAGACAGCTAGACGATAGCGCGAAAAAGCTAAACAATCGCTTAGACGAAAACGAGGCTGTATGCCTGATCGTCTAGACGATCGCTTAACGCGCAAAGAGGTACACCATTTATCGTGCGATTACTCTGTGATCGTATAGTCAGTAACTAAGCGATAAGGCTTGCTGAGCTATACGATCATCTAGTGCGCGCGTGCGTTAAACGACACTCGAGCATCCGATACTTAGCGATCGCCTACCCCATCATCTACACGATCCGACCAACTCTTGATCGTCTTCTTTCTCTAAGAACAGCAACCCTTGCTCCAAACTTCTTCACAAACAACTCAAAATTCAAATTAACTTTGAATTACAGACTCGATAACAATTAGTTATGCCAAAAAATGCAGGGGCCTTTACAATTAACTAAAAATGTAAAAGAATTAATCAAACTGAGGTTTCATCCCAAAAAACTCCATTAATCCACACATCCATAAACAATTTAACAATTAAAATGAAGACAAACATGCTGCACCCACCGAGAATGTATATGCAATTCTTTGCATCAATGAAATTGGAATATCAAAAACCTGGCTCTGATACCAATTGAAGGAACTCTTAAAAAAGAGTGTCTATGAGCTGAAATGGGTCTTTCCGATTTCATTATGACAGAATTACCACACATACATTCTAACATATAGATATGCATTGTAAACATTAAATGCTGGCATGCTTTAGCAATAAACACAAAAGACCGAGAGAACGTATCAGTTGAAGACTTTCTTCGATCGAACTCAGTTCTACATGAACGAACTCCTCTCCTTCCTTCTTGTCAAGCAAGCAATCGTCTAGCAGCACCATAGTCGTCTACACAATCAGCAGCCCATGAACAACAAGCAATTGGGGACGACACCACCACTCGAAGCCCTCAGTATTCTCGGAGTGAGAATCCAAAGGGTGGACTTTGATGGAATTGATAGAGGGGAGGAAGAAAAGTGATCGTGTAAAACAAACAAGCAAGTGGGAGAAAGAGATGACTATTATATAGTCGTGTGCTTGTCGTTTAGGTTGGGGTACACGATCATGTAGTAAATGCTAAGTGATCGTCTATCAAAAGGTAAACGATCTTTTAGTTATGCTCAAGCGCTAAGCGATCGTCTAGCAAAAGGTAAGTGAAGTTTAAATAATCGCGAGCGATCGTTTAGCTATACGGGTGTGCGATTGTTTAGGAGGCGAGCACTATCGTATAGGCTCTCAACACTAAGCGATCAAATACTTTCACACTGTGAGTGAATTTCCAAATCTCTTGCAAAATGAAAATAATTTTCATTTTATTCTACAGTTATAAGAACTGAATTCAACTTCCCACTTTTGCACGAATCTAGAGAAAACTTTGGCCAATTATCTCATAAACGGCCAATAATTAAAATAATGAATATCATCATATTATATTCTTAACCTATAGTTTAACATCATATATCACCTATAGTGTATTCTCCTCTACTTGATATAAATCATATTTATATCCAAATTCCTCAAAAATAATGTATCTCATACATTTAGTCAATCATATCATATATAATTAACTAGTTCAATTATATCATAATCGAACTCCCTCTTATCAATTTGAACATTTCAAACTGACCCAAAAATTGATTCTCTACTTTTATCCAAGAGGACCTTATGAACCTATGGCTCGAAGCTCCAACGGTATGTGAATAGCTGACTAAACTCTTTAGTCACCAGATCCACCATCCATTAACTGCCAGACATTCCACTAAAGATTGACAACTGAACTCTTCTTATCACAAATATATTTCTATGTCCACCAGATATAATCAATCATGGGTATGATAACCCTTCACAAATGCTCGTAAATATAGCTGGGCCAATTATCGTTTTGCCCCTGTAGTTACATCTCACTTCTTAAGTACCACTAATCCCTCTAATGAACAATACAACATAGTCCGACTATGTGTGAACACTTCTCGAGCCAAGAGAAGAAGTGTGGCGCCATCGTTCAAGCCCTGGAATCAGCCCTTAAGGGAGTTATCTGCCTACTTACCCCTGCTTCAAGGAAGGAGTAAATTCCACATTGTGTAGCTGAGTTCCCAACTCCCAATTCAGACGAATCTCCAAAGTAGTAGGTTTGAGTCGGCGGCCTGGCCACTCGCACCCATGCAAATCAAAGGACCGCCCTTAATGGTAGGAGTTTCCAACTCACTCAGGATTGAGGTCATGTTACCTATGGTCATCCTAATGAAGTGAAGTCTCTGCCATGAACCGTGTTATATACAAGACGTTAACACTACATGGTCAGGTCTTCTACAAACTCTTTGTATAGGACGCCTCCGCTCGCATGTCCCCTACACAAATGATCAGGATCAGACCATCTGTGACAAGTTACAACACTTGTAACTATTCCATAAAGAGGGTTGCATCCGTAGCGTTACCAGGATAAGGTTTCCCTCCTATATCCATATACTACAGACCATTTTGGTTATCACTTAAGACATGATCCACTTCTATGTCACCACATACATGTTTAAGTTACATAAAGATAACTAGAGATTTTAGTTTATTAGTTTGTCGTAAAGCAAATAAAACAATCAGATGAGCAAAAACAAGGAGTGAAGTAAAATCTCATATATTAACATCACAAGCATTCGTACAAACTGTTTACAAACTACAGGACACGAGACTTTATAATAGGAGTAGTTTGGTGTATTATATTTTTTTTTAACCAGACTCAAGGCTTATTAATAATGTAGGCTTTCGGCTTCTATCAAAAATGGCGCTGTTGTCAGGGAAGCAAGCAAATTAATGTCTTTTAGTTAGAGTTGACTGTTAAACTTTAAAAACGAAAAAAAAAAAATATTTTCCTTTTTGCGTATCTATTTGTTCTTTTATGGCAGAAAATATCAACAGGTATGGTTTTTAATATGTGGAACAAGGAGAATCACTAGAGGTAAGGGAGATTTGTGGCCTTAGAGATCAAATTTCTGAACTAACCTCTATTGTGCAAGCTTTGGCAAATATGCAGGTTTAGAATTTGCACGGCCCTGAGTGTGAATATTATTCTCCTTGAGAGTTGGCTGGTCAAACACTGTTGCCAATGCCATATCAGTCTACCCACACAGGTATTTCTTTAGAGGATATAGTTAGGGAACTTCTGATCGCTCTAGTGAGTTTGTGCAGGAATGCCCCTACTATTATGAACAGCCCATTAATTTCCAGCAGGACGACCTCTATTTCGAACGTGAGGTCAGAGCAGAAATTCAGAATTTGACTGACCAAATTGCTCAAATTTCTTAATCAATTAGGAAACTGGAGGCGTCTTGTGAATCACTCTCTGGGGATGCCGAGGTGAGTAGCGGAGATATGAGCATCAAGGATCCCACAGAACCAATGGTCCCTGGCATTTCTGAGCAAGGTAAGGCGTTAGATTATTCAAAGTGTGAACATACTATTGACTTTTCTAAGCGCACGGGAAATCATTTAGAGCCATCTTGTGTCTGTGGCACTGAGCTCGACCTTGTGATGGAATATACTAGACCGATTCGGATGATGATGTTTATCTTCTACCACAACAAGAACGAGTCAGTAAGGTTACGTACGAGTATGGGCTTAATTTGGAAGAATTCCAAGTAAAAGAGTTAGAGGCTCCTGAGCCAGGCAGGGCTACCCCAGGGCCCAATTTTTGTGCACGAACTTTCTATTAGGATTGGTGTCCTAAATCTCTTATAATCTCATAGTTTGTAAACTTTGTATAAACATATTGTTGTTAATAAATTAAGTGTTATTTTATAAGCATATACTTAATCCAATAAACTATGATTCCAAGGTTATTTCATGTAATTTAAACGATTATGTAGAGACATACAACTGGATCTTGTTTAAATAATAACCTAAACGGTCTGTATTAGATGGATAAGATTAGGTACCATATCCGGGTGACACTATGGATACGACCTGCTTTGTAGGTGTTACAAGTGTTGTAAAGTGCTACAAATGATCTGATCATAATCATTCATGTGGAGACATGTGAGCAGGGTATCCTATACAAAGGGTTTGTATAGTATCGGACTACGAAATGATTAATCTCTTTATACAACGTCGTTAATAATAGAGACTTACATTTCACTAGGATGACCATAGGTGACATGACTTGAATCCTGAGTGAGTTGTGAACTCCTGTTCATGAAGGCGATCCTTTTAACTACAAGGGCAAAATGGTAATTTTGGCTCAATAGTACTTACGAGCAATTTCTAAAGGGTCATCGCACTGTTGATTGGTTATATCCAATGGACAAAGAAATTTATCTGTAGTGCGAAGAGTGCAACTGTCAGTCTTTAGTGGAATGACCAACAGTTAACGGATGTTGGGTAATTTAATTAATAAGTTTAATTAATTATCCAAGTACCGTTGGAGCTTCAATCTATAGGTCCATAAAGTCCCCTCTGTAGCTCAACAGGGATTTAATTGAAAATTATTTTTGGATTAATTTGAAGTGTTCAAATTAATTGAGGGAATTAACTATATATGATATATTTAATTAAAGTAATTATATATGAGATATAATTAATATAATGTATTTGATACATTATAATATAAAGTAATATGAGAGGAATATGAATATGATTCAAATACTAATTATATGAATTAGATTCATGTAATTAAACCTAATATAAATATGATTTATATTAAATACTATAAATAAGTTGAGAAGAATTAAATATTTGAATATGATTCGAATATTAATTATATGAATGAGATTCATATAATTAATATAATATAAATCACATTTATATTAAATACCATGTATTGTTGAGAGAATATACAGGCTATATTGTATTTGATACAATATGTACCTATAGATTATGTGTTATATGGAATATAACATATACATATAATAAGGTTGTTATTATATGTATAATTATTATAATTTAATTTTATTAAATTAATATTAATACTCCTTCTCCCTAATTTCTCTCAGCCAAATACGTGGGGTGAGTGAGAGAACATGAGTTGGTTAGATTCATCTTCTTCCTGGAAAACATTGAGAGAAAGCATTTTCTCTTGAAAAAACTCACAGAGAAGAAAAGTTTTTTTCTTCCCTTTCTTCCTCTCCATCTCCTTCCCTCTTCCAAAGCCCTAAGGCAGAGCCCACAACTCCTGCCATTCTCAGTGCCAAGTGAATACAGAGGGTTCTCAAGTGGTGGTGTCCCGTTTGGAGAAGGATATCCATTCGAGGGATTCTTGAAGAAAGTGTTCTTCAAAAGTAAGGGTTTCTGAAACTCTTAGTTTTCCTTTATTTATTGCATGCTATAATTTATGTAAATGTATATCTTATTCATGTTTTACTGTAAAACTTAAATTTAATGAAAAATGGAATTGGGTCGATTTTGTTTTCGCTCAAGGATTTTTCCTCATTTAGAGTTCCTTCACTTTTCGCCAGGAGAAAATGTGAAAACGGACCCAGGGGTTAAGAACGATGAAAAAAAGTGATGCGCCAGACGGTTTTGGGAACGGAGCTCATTTGGTGCCCCAAACAACTCTCGGGCCTATGAGGGCTGTCTCGGAGCCCAATTTTTGTGCATGAACTATCCGCCGAGGGAAAATGCAAAAATAGACACAGGGGTTAAGAACGATAGAAAAAAGACGAGCACCAGACAATTTGGGGGATGGAGCAAATTTGGTGGCCCAAATGGCTTCCAGGCCCGTTGGGGTTGCCCTGCGATCCAATTTTTGTGCACAAACTTTCCGTCGGGCAAAAACGCGAAAACGGACCAAGGGTTTAGGAATGATGAAAAAAAGTCATGTGCCAAACAGTTTTGGGAACGGGGCTCATTCGGTGCCTAAACGGCTCCCAAGCTCGGCGGCAATGCCCCGAGGCCCAATTTTTGTGTGTGAACTTTCTGCCGAGAAAAAATGCAAAAATGGACCCAGAGGTTAAGAATGATGAAAAAAAGGCATGTGCCAGACGATTTTGGGAACATAGCTCATTTGGTGTCCCAAACGGCTCCCTGATGCTCGGTTTTATGAAATGGAAATACGGATGATATGCGTTGATGGAATTGCGTTGTGCGCTCAAGTTTCCCTAGCGAAATCTAAGTGTAAATTCCTCTGAGTTTCCTAGTAAGTCCAGGGTCGAACATAGGGACTTGTGAAAACAGATTGCATTGGTAATTTTTATGAAAGCCTTTGCGGTAACCGTATCAATAAATAAGTCGTTGGGTTTGTTGTTTGCGTTGATGAAAAATAAATAAATGCGGCGGATTTGAGAAAAGGCAGTTGTGTGATAGATGTAATGAGTATATGATGAACGGGTTGAGAAGATCTTTAGCTAGCGTTACTTGGGAATGCGTCAGATTATGCGATCATGTTACAACCATGCAAAGTAAGTCATTTTCCAATGCAAATGCGATGCTCCTAAATCTAGGATGCATATGTTGAATGCAAAATGTCCATAGAGATCATCCCTAAGTCTCTACTCTTGTCTTATGCAATGATGCAAAATGCATAAAAGCAAGGTGACCGCATACAATCATATCCTATCTCTAGGATGCATGCGATGTGTTGATAATAAATAGTGCTCATTCCTAAGCGCCTATCTCTTGTTCATGCGTTCCAATCTGGCTCTTCCGAGTCTAGATTCTAACCTGACCTTCCCAAGTCTAGATCCTGTCCTTAGACTACCCTCCCGAGTATCTCTAATGGACGAATGAAGCATACATAAACAAGATAATTGCAAAAACTGAAAATTCCCTAGTTGTGCTAGCTAAATGCTTCTCAACCCATTCAACTAATTTAGTTATGTGTGAATAACAGAGAGTGAACAAATATAGAAGAAAATTCCATTTTTATAAATGAGTTGAGCACAAAATGACAATGGAAGTTGAAGGTAGAGAGCCTGGTAGAAATTCCTTGCTGACCGAGGCTTTTACACTGAAATCACTATTCTGCTCTAAAGATGTTCCCGCTTCCGCAGGCGTCGGCCCTCCCTCTGTCCTTGAAGCTCCCGGTGCTCTCCCAAGCTTACCGGAATGATCTGCCGGCACAACTTCTTCCCTCGCGTCCGCCTAAAAATGAAAGAAAACTAAGAACAAAGACGTGCGAAATGAAGTATGGAATCTCTAACTGTTTAACCTCTTCTCTGAAGAATGCCCTTGGTATTTATAGAGCATCCATGGTGAAAGGCGGCTTCTCTCTCCTGATTGTACAGATGGGACAACTTTAATTCCTGACTGATGTGCCGAATAATTGTCACCAAAAAAGTTGAATGTACTTTGTGATAGTTATTGGCTGTAAACTTAATTTGGATTCGACTGTCGTCAGCTTTCTATCCCATCGCGCTTAATTGGCCTTTCACCCGGATGCGCCCACCATGTTGCACTGACCACGTTGCAGCAATCCTTCTTGGGTGAATGTTTGCGAGCACGATCAATGCAAAGCCTTGCGGCGAAGTTGCGCTCGACCAATGATTCCTATGATCGCAATTCTTACATTGCGTTAACGCATATTCTGCAAAAAAAATACAAAAATAAACTGTTCTAATGCGCTGAACGCATGCGATCGTAATATACGAAATTGATGCTTAATGGATGTAAAGTAACATATTTCATCAACACAATCCAATCATTGTTTAAGAACGTAGCACTATGATAACGTGCATTTCTGCCCGTTACACACCTCCAAATTTAAACAATGCTTGTCCTCAGGTATAAACTAAAGATTCCTTTAGCAAGTCAACCGAAATGTTCTTTTCCTAGATTTCTTAAGAATACTTCGTTCAAATCCTATATACCTGAATTTCCTTAAGTCTTATTCAAGTCTCTTCTTAAAATATTTCTAAGACCTAGGGACTGCAAGCTTAACTTTCAAAAAGACTTTACTAAATTCCAGAACATCGCATGATTTATTTCAAAAAGAAAAATTTTCCAAGTGTCAAATGATTTTATCCTTGCACACAAAAATTTTCTTCATTGACATTTTTTCTGACCTTGAGCTGATCCAAGTGCTTGGCCTTCGTTTTGGCTCGCCTCCACGGGTGTCATGCGGACATCCAACTATGAGCAATGCACTCTTTCTCAGACTAAACTCATACCTATTTGGTAGTGGAATCTACGGTCATTTATTTATGCATTAATCCTGGTGACTTACTTTTATTTTGGCTTGCCCCCACGTGTGTCATGCGAACATCCAACTACGGGTATGTGCCTTTCACAACTTAACTCTTATCAACATGGGTTTCCCATTGCATTGAAAGTGGAGTTGTTATTCATAATATATATATAGCAAGGTCGAAAATAAATACCTCACCCCCAAATTTAAAATGCGGCAATGTCCCCATTGCCAAAAGATTAAAATAAGTCATGCAATGTTCTTAGAATGCGTTGTAAAGAGAGATTGAAAGAAATCTAGCAAATCCCTAACTTCTAGAAATATTTTATGAGGTGACTATCTTAAGATTATGTTGACTTTAGTATATATGAAATAAATAGAAGCGTATTTTTCATCATTGAAATCCTACTTGACAAAGAAACGGAATGTGGTAAACTACTAAATTTATCTATGTCAAATGATTGTAGTGATCAAAGAGGATGCAGTGATAAAACTTTGAAAACTAAAATGCAATGTGATACCGCAAAATTTGAAATAAAGCTAAGGAAGAGTACACCCCCAAATTTGTGTTGTCGCCCGCATTGTGTATTGATACATCCATCTTTGTGGCGATTTCTCTTTTTTGGATTGCAGTGATAGAGTGAGATAATTTGCTGCTTCAAGTAACATCTCCGCAATCCTGTGCCTTAATCAATGTAAACAAACAAAGAGAGGGTCAAATGATTTTTAAAAAAAAAACAACAATTTTTTTTTAGAGACGGAAAAATAAGTGAGATGCAGATAGCTTAAATAATAGTAAAATGACAAAGGGATAAGTGTTCAAGAGTCAAGTAAGGGGTAGTCTGGGTTTTTCAGCTTCACGGAGGCTTTTTTTGGCTGGAAAACACCTCTGTAATATGCTTTAACTCGCTATCCATTAACCTTAAATGTCTGGCTGCCATCCTTAGTGATCAGCTCCATTGCACCATTTGAAAATATTTCTTTGATGACGAAGGGACCAGACCAGCGTGATTTTAATTTTCTCGAGAAGAGTCGCAATCTTGAATTAAAGAGTAAGACCTTTTGCCCGACTTGGAGGTTCTTACCGCATATGTTTTTGTCATGCCAGCACTTGGTGTGCTCCTTATAAATCTTCGCATTCTCATATGCGTTGATCCTTCATTCTTCTAGCTCGACCAACTGCATTTTTGGCCCTTCTCCTGCTTTCTTCAAATCAAAATTTTGCTTCTTTACCGCCCACAGTGCCTTATACTCCAGCTCCAAAAGCAAATGACATGCTTTACCAAATACCAACGCATACGGGGACATACCTATTGGTGTTCTGAATGCAGTTCGGTATGCCCACAACGCATCGTCGAGCTTCATTGCCCAATCTTTTCGTGAAGGCTTTACTACCTTCTCAAGTATCAACTTAATTTCTCGATTGGACACTTCAACCTAACCATTTGTTTGTGGATGGTATGTGGTGGCCACTTTGTGGAGGATGTTGTACTTGTGCAATAGCTCCTTGATATTGCGATTGACAAAGTGGGATCCTTCATCACTTATGATGGCACGGAGAGTGCCAAAACAAGTGAAAATATTTTTCTTCAAGAACTGGGAGACTACCGCCGCATCGCTTGCAGTGCATGCTATTGCCTCTACCCACTTGAAGACATAATCGACGGCTAATAAAATGTAATGCTTACAACCCGAGGGAGGGAATGGTCCCATGAAATTAATCCCCCATACGTCGAATAATTCAAGCTCCAAGATAGTGTTCATTGGCATAGCGTTTTTCCATGAAATGTTACCTGTACGTTGGCACTGATCACATTTCATTGCATAGTCAGCCGCATCCTTGAATAATGTAGGCCAAAAGAATCCACTTTGTAAAACATTGACTGCGGTGCGCTGCCCTCTAAAGTGCCCACCATATGGTAAGTTGTGGCATTGTGACAATATGTGTTGTTGAGCAGCATTTGGTATGCATAATCAAAAAATCTGGTCTATACCTCTTTTATACAGATTCGGCTCATCCCAATAATAATGTTTGCATTCATGCTTGAGCTCCTTCTGTTGGTGATAGGTGTAATCTTCAGGGAATTGTTCGCAAACCAAATAATTGACTATGTCTGCATACTAGGGCAATTCTTCTATATGGAATAGCTGCTCATCTGAGAATACGGCACTTACTTCAGACTCATTGCAGTCAACCTTAGGATTTTCCAGTCTGGACAAGTGATCCGCAACTTGATTCTCTGTCCCCTTCCGGTCAATTATTTCGATATCTTTCAACATAAAATTCTTGAAGGAGGAGGACCCATCTGATCAACCTCGGCTTTGTGTCCTTCTTTGTCATTAAGTATTTGATCGCCGAGTGATCCGTGTGGATGAGTACATTTGTTCCTAACAGATATGCCCAAAATTTTTCCAACGCAAAAATCACTACCAAGGGTTCTTTCTCTGTGGTGGTATAATTTGTTTGAGCAAGGTTTAATGTTCTACTCGCATATGCAATG
This sequence comes from Benincasa hispida, assembly GCF_009727055.1. Lineage (NCBI taxonomy): Eukaryota > Viridiplantae > Streptophyta > Magnoliopsida > Cucurbitales > Cucurbitaceae > Benincasa > Benincasa hispida. The sequence continues at coordinate 66,820,622 of NC_052349.1, forward strand.
GGATGCAAAATTGTTTTTCTCTTTTGCGCTAAATTTGCTTTCATCGCATACTCGCTTGCATCGCACATGATTTCAAATGGCAGTGTCTAGTCTTGCGCAATCAACACGGGTGCAGTAATCAGCTCATCTTTCAAAACTTTGAATGCGTTGAGGCAGTTGTTGTCAAACTCAAATTTTCTGTTCGCCTCTAACAACGAACTCAATGGTCGTGCTATCTTAGAAAAGTCCTTGACGAATCGTCTGTAAAATCCAGCGTGCCCCAAGAAGCTTCGCATAGCCTTCACGCTGGTTGGAGGTGGAAGCTTTTCAATTTCTTCAATCTTTGCTTTGTAGACCTCCAACCCATCCCGGGAGACCTTATGTCCCAACACTATGCCCTCCTTCACCATGAAATGACATTTTTCCCAATTGAGCACCAGATTCGTCTCTTCACATCTCTTTAAAATCTTCTCTAAGTTGGCTAGGTAGACTTCATAAATATTTCCACAGAGTCCTTGAGAAAGTCTAAAAAGATGGCCATCATGCACCTTTAGAACGTACTTGGTGCATTGCAGAGGCCAAACGACATGCGGCGAAAAGAAAATGTCCCATATGGGCAGGTGAATGTGGTCTTGTCTTGATCTCAGGAGTTATCATGATTTGATTTTATCCGGCATAACCATCCAAGAAGCAGTAAAAATCATTCCCTGCTAGTCGGTCTAGCATTTGATCGATGAATGGTAGAGGGAAATGATCTTTCTTTATGGCCGCATTCAGTTTGCCATAGTCCAAGCATATGCGCCATCCAGTGATGGTCCTTGGTGATATTAATTCGTTGTTCTCATTCGGGACTACCGTCATTCTGCCCTTCTTCGGCAAACATTACACTGGGCTAACCCACATGCTATCTGCTATAGGATAGATAATGCCCGCATCTAGCCATTTGATAATCTCCTTCTTGACGACCTCCTTCATTGCAGGGTTAAGTCTGCGTTGATATTCAATTGTTGCCTTGTGGTCATCTTCAAAACGAATGCGGTGCATGTAGTACGCAGGGCTAATTACTCTAATGTCAGCGAGCGTCCAGCCAATTTCTCGCACATGTTTCCTGAGAATACAACTCAACACATTCTCCTGATCTTCGTTGAGCACAGAGGAAATTATAACTGGCAGCTTCTCATTCTGCCCCAAAAATGAGTACTTCAAATGGGTTGGTAGGGTCTTATATTCAAGTGTTGGTGGCTCCACTAAGGAAGGTTGCGTTGTTTTTCTTTCTTCTGTTGGCTCTACTTCTTGCTTTGCGATCATATCTTCTTCCTTGTTTGATTTTGTTATGATCGCATTGCAGATAGCAACGGATGCGCTGGCATCCTCTTCTTCATACTCTTCATCAATCTTTTCTTCTTCATTCAAACTCAGATCATCATCAGAATCTTGCAGGTCTTCTTCATCCGAAAACTTCATGGCACGAATTATATTAAACTTGAGCTTCTGTCTGTTGATACTTAAAGTGATTTCCTCTTTATGCACATCAATTTGGGCAAGACCCGTAGATAGAAAAGGTCATCCCAAAATGATGGGCACGTCTTTGTCGGCCTCATAGTCTAAAATGATGAAGTCAGCTGGCAGGATAAATTTGTCAATTGTTATCAGCACATCCTTCACCTTTTCTTCTGAATGAACCAGAGATCTGTCAGTCAGTTGGAGAGTCACTGATGTGGGCACAAATTTCCCCACATTTAATTGTCTAAAGATTGACAGAGGCATCAAATTTATGTTGGCTCCCAAGTCACATAGGGCCCAATGTAGAGTCCTCCTATGGAGCAAGGAATGGTAAAGCTCCCAGGATCGCTCATGTTCAATGGAATTATGGATTTGGAACTTTGCGTTAATGCCACCATGGAAAATTTTCCAGCTCCCCTTTTCCTAGTTACCATATCCTTCAGAAACTTGGCGTAGGCAGACATTTCCTCAATCACTTCACTGAAAGGAATATTAACATGTGATTGCTTTAACATAGATAAGAAGTGTTGGTACTAAACCTCTTCGTTCTTTTTCTTCCTTAGTCTTTGTTGGAAAGGGGGTAACTGAACTTTCACGGTTCCCGTTTCAGTTGGCTTTGAGGTCGACGCAACCTCCGATTTTACTACTTCGTTTTCTCTTTCTTCTTCTCGCGTCACCGCAATCTCAGGTTCAGCCGCAATAGAAGTTGTTCTACTACGCTCCTTCTTTTCTCCCTCCACAGTTTTCCCACTGCGCAATGTCACAACCTGACATTGTTCCTTACCTGATCCTCCCATGTTGCATGAAAGTTCGGTTGAACTTAGCAAAGCCTCTTGCGGTCTACTTTTTAGCTCACTCGCAATCTGGCCCATCTATAATTCGAGATTGTGAATGGACGTCGCCTGAATTTGAAGCACGGTCTCGTTTTTCTCTATGTATTGCTTCAATAGGCTCTCCAAAGAAGAGGATTGCGGTGATTGTTGTGAGCTACTTGCTTGGTTGGACAATTGACCGTTGTTGCGAGGGAAGAATCTTGGTGGCCCTTCTTTTTGCGCCACGGGTTGGAAATTTTGTTGTTGATTCTTTCAAGCAAAATTGGGGTGGTTCCTCCACCTAGGGTTGTACGTGTTTGAAAAGAGATTGTTTTTCACAAAGTATACAGATTGTGGATTTTGCGTGCAATCTTCCATCGCATTCCCAGGTGTTTTGACTGATTGCGTTGATTTGCCCAGTTTACAATGTTGGGCCTGTCTCTTATACACATCTAGATGTGTATAAGAGACAGGACTGAGCGTTGATTTGCCCGGTTTACGGTGTTGGGCTGCTGATCGCAATTCCTTGGATTAAATTCATCATTGCGGTCATTTGGTTTTGTAATGAAGCAATAGCACCATTGTTTGCGTCAGTGTCTTTGAGTCTCAATCTCTGGTCGCTCTCTCTCCAATTTTCATAGTTCTTAGACTGTCTCTTATACACATCTAGATGTGTATAAGAGACAGCAATAGCACCATTACTTGCGTCGATATCCTTGATTCACAGTCTCTGATCGCTCTCTCTCCAATCTTCATAGTTCTTAGAGATGCGATCCAAGATATTCTTTGCCTCATCATACGTTTTATCAAGCAGACCACCAACGGCTGCCGCATTGGCAGCGGTCTGCGAAGCGGGATTAAATCATGATAGAAAATCTCCATTTAAAGACAGTCTGGCAACCCATTATGTGGACAGTCCCAGACCAACCTTTTAAACCTCGCCCAAGCATCACTGAGCGATTCGTCCATGTCTTGTTCAAAATTTGTAATCAGTTTCCTTCGTCTAGTGTTCTCGGTAGGTGGAAAATACTTCTTCATAAATTTCTCCACTACCTGTTCCCAAGAATTGATCTCTCCTGACTTGAAAGAATATGCCCATTTCCTAGCTTGATCACAGAGAGAAAATGGGAACAACGTTAGTCAAACTTCTTCAACAGAGATGCTCGAGAACACAAAAGTATTGCAGATTTCAATAAAACTTCGAAGGTGGGTGTGTGGGTCCTCGCCACGCCTTCCTCCGAATTGACCTGCAGTATGGATCATCTGCAGCATCATCGGTTTCATTTTGAATCTTCTTCCATCGAGGGCAGGCCTCATGATTCCCGGAGAGAAATCAAAGAGGTTTGGTGATGCATATTCCCTAATGGGTCTATTACGATCGTTTGCAGAAAGAATTGGATTCGCCATGATTGTACAGATGGGAAAACTTTAATTCTTGACTGATGCGCTGAATAATTGTCACCGAAAAAGCTGAATGTACTTTGTGATCGTTATCGGCTGTCAACTTAATTTGGATTTGACTGTTGTCAGCTTTCTGTCCCATCGTGCTTAATTGGCCTTTCACCCAGATGCGCCCACCATGTTGCGTTGACCAAGTTGCGGCGATCCTTCTTGGGCGAATGTTTGCGAGCACGATCAACGCAAAGCCTTGCAGCGAAGTTTCGCTCGACCAATGATTCCTAAGATTGCAATTCTTGCATTTCAGTAACGCATATTCTGCACAAAAATACAAAAGTCAACTGTTCTAATGCGCTGAACACATGCGACCGCAATATTATGAAATTGTTGCTTGATGGACGCAAAGTAACATATTTCATCAATGCAATCCAATCATTGTTTAAGAACATAGCACTATGATAACGTGCATTTCTGCCCATTATCACTCCTGAGCCCAGCGAGGCTGCCGTGAGGGCAAATTTTTGTGCGCAAACTTTTCGCCTGGCGAAAATGTGAAAATGGACTTAGGGTTTAAGAATGATGTAAAAAAGTCGTGCGCTAGACGGTTTTGGGAACAGAGTTCATTTATTACCCAGAACAGCTCTTGGGCCCTTCGGGGTTGCCCTAGCGGCCAATTTTGTGCTTGAACTTTCCACTGGGCGAAAATGCGAAAATGAGCCTAGGGGTTAAGAACGATGAAAAAACGTCATGCGCTAGACGGTTTTGGGAACAGAGTTCATTTATTACCCAGAACAGCTCTTGGGCCCTTCGGGGTTGCCCTAGCGGCCAATTTTGTGCTTGAACTTTCCACTGGGCGAAAATGCGAAAATGAGCCTAGGGGTTAAGAACGATGAAAAAACGTCATGCGCTAGACGGTTTTGAGAAAGTAGCTCATTTGGTACCCCAAACGGCTATCGGGCTCGTCGGGGCTGCCTCGGAGCCCAATTTTTTTGTGAAAATTTTTTGTCGGGCGAAAACGCGAAAACGCGAAAACGGACCCAAGGGTTAAGAAGGATGAAAAAAGCTATCTACCAGACGGTTTTGGACACAGAGCTCATTTGTTACCCCAAACAGCTCCTAGGCCCGGCAGAACTGCCATGGGCCCAATTTTTGTGCGCTAACTTTCCGTCGGGCGAAAATACGAAAATAGACCCAAGGGTGAAGAAAGATGGAAAAAACACATGAGACAGACGATTTTGGGAATGAAGCTCATTTTATTCCAGATATAGCTAGTGGGCTTGACAGGGCTGCCTCGGGGCCAAATTTTTGTGCATGAACTTTCCGCTGGGCAAAAACATGAAAACAAACCCAGGCGTTAAGAACGGTGAAGAAAAGTTGGGCGCTAAACGGTTTTGGGAACGGAGCTCATGTATGTGGTGACATACAAATGGATCATGTCTTAAGTGATAACCAAAATGGTCTGTAGTATATGGATATAGGAGGAAAAACTTATACTAATAACGCTACGAATGCGGCCCGCTTTGTAGAATAGTTACAAGTGTTGTGACTTGCTACAGATAGTCTGATCCTGATCATTCATATGAGGACATGCAAGCGAGGGCATTCTATATAAAGATTTTGTATAAGACCGGACCACGAAGTGTTATAGTCTCGTTATATAACGTCGTTCATGAAAAAGACTTCACTTCATTAGGATGACCATAGGTAACATGACCTCAATCCTGAGTGAGTTGGGAACTCCTACCTTCGAGGGCGGTCCTTTGATTTTCATGGGTATGAGTGGCTAGATCGCTGACTCAAACCTACCACTTTGGGGATTCGTCTGATTTGAGAGCTAGGAACTCAGCTACACAAGATGGAATTCACTCATTTCCCAAAGCAGGGGTAAATAGATAGATTTCTCCCTTAAGGGTTGATCCCGGAGTTTGAACGATGTGGCGCCACACACCTTCTCATGGCACAAGAGGTGTCCACACATTGTAGGACTATGTGTATTGTTCATTAGAGGGATCAATGGTACTTAAGGAGTTAGATGTAACTATCAGGGCAAAATGGTAAATTGGCTCAACTGTACTTACGAGTATCTGTGAAGGATAATCGTACTGTTGATTGGTTATATCCGATGGACACAGAAATATATCTGTGGTGAGAATAGTGCAGTTGTCGGTCTATAGTGGAATGTCTGATAATTAACGGATGGGGATCTCGTGGCTAAAGAGTTTAGTCAGCTATTCACGTACCGTTGAAGCTTCGAGCCATAAGTCCATAAGGTCCCCTTGGTAGCTCAATAGATTCAAGTTGAGAATCAGTTTTTTAGTCAGTTTGAAATGTTCAAGTTGACAAGAGGGAGTTCGATTATATATGATATAATTGACATTATGTATGAGATACATTATTTGGAGTAAAATGATATAAATATGATTTATATCTAGTGGAGGAGAACAGACTATGGTTCATATGTTGCATTTGATGTGATATTAAACCATAGGTTAATGAATATAATATGATTATATTTATTATTTATTTTTGGACCATTATGGGATAATTGTGTCGCGTTTTCTCCGTAACCATGTGATAGTGGGAGGTTGCTTGCAATTTTCATAACTGAAGAATAAAATGAAAATCGTTTGCATTTTGCAAGAGATCAGTCATTCGCTCACGTTAAGTGTATATTGTCTATCGCATAGCAAACCGAGAGCCTAAATAATAGCTCAACGTTTCTACCCGATCGTATACACGGGCGCTTCTTTCTAAATGATCGCATAGAATTTGCTAAACGATCATTTAGCTCTTTTTTAAACAATTGTGCGCTCGGGCATTTACTAAACGATCATCTATACACTGCGACCTATTTACTAAACGGTTGTGTACCATTTCCTAAACGATCAAGCGTCGTCTATACGATAGACATCAGCCTTCTCCCACTTGCTTGGTCGTGGTATACGATCTTCCCTTCCTCCTTCCCTCTACCAAATCCAATAGAGCCCACATCTTCTAGATTCTCACACCAAGAATACCGAGGGTTACAAGTGGTGGTGTCATCCCCGTGCTATGTTTTTGTCGAGGCCATTCATGGGTAGACGACCGTGATTTGGTGATCGATTAGAGTGGACTTTCTCAGCGAGAGTGAGAGTAGGAGTCCTTGTAGGAAAACGAGATTTGGTGAAGAAGAGTTCTTTAATTGGTACATATTTCTTGTTCTCTTGTTGTATGAGTTTGAAAGCATGCCGGTAATTTGTTGAATATTGCATATCTATCCTGTTAGATTGTAAAATGCGGAAATTCTGTCACAACGAGTTCAGAACAATCTCGCTTCCACTCAGAGATACTCATGTATAAAAGTTCCTTCACCCCAAATGGTTCCTGAGCCCGTCGCGACTGCCCCTAGACCTAATTTTGTGCCCAAACTTTTCAGTGGGTGAAAACACAAAAATGGACCAAGGGGTTAAGAACGATGAAAAAAAGTCGTGCGCCAAACAGTTTTGCGAACGGAGCTCACTTGGTGCCCCAAACAACTATTGGGCCCGTCGGGGCAGCCACAGGGCCAAATTTTTGCGC